>NC_050600.1:8227711-8405211 GCF_013368585.1 Megalops cyprinoides | reverse complement strand
TGTGGGTTTAAGACCATCCACAAGTAAGGTGACGCTGCACAAGTATTTTTGCCTAATACCAAATCCAGGTTCGTTTTTTGCTGAAGAAGAAAGCATGGAGTTTGGGATAATTAATTGGACAGGATGGGTCACAGTAGGGTTAACTCAACCCTTTTTCTCTCAGCTTTTATTGTAACTGGTAAATATCCTAACAGGTCTCTGTTTGTGTTCTAGCAATTGGGGGGGGGGGGGGGGGGGGGGCAGATACAATCACACAATGAGAGGTACTTTCAGAACTGTCATCATTGTTTTCAGTGTGATAATCCCTACATTTTTCTGATTGTAATGATACTGCAGGGCTATGCCTTTCCCTGCTTTTGTTTGGTTTCTATGGTCATCTTCAGGGAGCTACCATTGCCTGCCCTGATTTTTCCACATAAATCAATAATGGGAAATAACAAAAAAAAAACACCAGCCCACAGCACTGCAGTGTTGCAGAAAAAAAAAAAAGTTTCCCATTAGCTGTGCTGACATACAGGGGGGGCACAGCTCAGTGCAGCCCTATAGTTGTGGAATGAAAATACCTTCTTATTTTCAGGCACAAAACAGGCAGCACACTCTGGCCTTCTGACCCTTTCCTGAAGAGAATCCCTCTTGCCATGACTCTTCCGAGGACCTCCAACATCTCCATCAGGGCCACTCTCTCCCCCCTGCTCTCCTCTCTTCTGCCACCACGACTTTACCTCCAACACACTGTGGGCATGCTATTTCTCCGCAGTTCCACAGAGAAACAGAAACTGTCATGTCACATCACCATGGGCCCCCCCACCCCCCCACCCCCTGCTGTCTCTTGCACTCTTTCTCCCACTCTCTCCCTTTCTTGGTCTGCCTCTTTCCCCTGTCTCTCAGGGTCAGAGAGAGAGCAGGTCTGCCCAGTCTCCTGAGTGCGGCGGGGAGCCACGCGCTCTTTCAGGGTGTTCTGAAAATTGTGGATCGTGGACCCCCCCCCCCCAGCCTCCCTCGTCTCCGTGCCAGGGGGGAAGAAAAGCATTTTTGCGCCCTGACCTACTTCTGATCTGTCATCAGCGGGATGTTTTTTGTGCTTCGTGACTTTACCTTCGGCGCGCTCTCGCCCTCCTCGTGGGTGCTTTGCAACATTCCATTTCCGAAAAGCGCGGAGAAAGAGATGCTCCATCGAGCGAAGCCCCTTCGGGAGCCGGTAAAACAGCATGGGGGGGGGGGAGACGCTCGTCAAGGGAAGGCGCAGACGTGCGGCGTGTTAATGACTTGTCGCAGCTGAGGACCATCACTCCTGTCCCTCACGCCCTTGCGTTACCATGCAGTAGACTTATGTGCCCAATTACAGCCCTGTCCCGCCGCATTTGCCTGCTCGTTAATTTGTCAGGGGCGGGGTTGAAGAACCGCGCTCGGGCTTTTCGGTTGTTTGTTTTGTTGGCGGCTCGAGGCACGCCTTCCGCGGACAGAGGACATGAAACAAGAGCAAAAAATTACAGACTAAAGCTCTTAGCAGCTCCTGGCATTGTGGATCTGGATACGGGTTCCCGGATATGCGCTTCGGCTCGACCTTGGTTTTTTAGTTATTAAAGAAATATGACGTTCCTTAGTATGAAGAATATCCCTCCTACTGCAGGGATCTTTCTTACAGTGAATAGTTTTGGAAGGTAACAGATAGAGAGGGAGACAGATAAACAGACTCAGATGGGCTGATAGATGTACATAGATGGACTGATGGGTTGATACAAAAGGCCAAGCCCATTCTCTCATCTGTTTTGATTCAAGACTATGTAAAAACAGGAAAGTGCTAATCTCTGTACCGACCCCCTTAGTTGCGGCCTGCCAAGTCAACGACACAATTTCAATTTTAGACTTGTGCCCTGCATCCAAATTAACGGTCACTCAAGCATACAATCGCAATTAGATAAAAGGGGGGCGGGAGAGAGGGGGAGGGAGCACAGACCTGTAATCCAGTGCTATGGATCCAGGCCTAGTGGCGCACTAAGGATGTCTTCATTACGGGTCATTAATAACGTCTTCATTAATGTCTTCTGTTACACAGAGCAGCAGCAGAGCTGTGGGGCAATAGCGGTGTGTTCTCTCTCCTTAATGGCCGCACTTATCGTTCACAACAGCGCTCTCAGCCCGAAATATCACACCCTCTCTGGTCACATTTTTAAAAGTGCTTTTGAGCATACGTTTCAATGCACACATCCTGCCATCGATGGTATTTTCAGCTTCTGTCTGCCATTACATTACTGGTATCCAGCAGACACTCGTATCCAGAGTGACTTACATACTTGTAGCTTCCTTTTTTTTTTTTTACATTGCCCATTTATACAGCTGGATATCTACTGAAGCAATTCTGGGTTAAGTACCTAGCCCAAGGGTACAACAGCAGTGCCCCAGCAGAGAATCGAACCGGCAGCCATTTGGTAACAAGTCTTGCTCCTTAGCACTATGATGCACTGCTTCTGCCGTAAAATACCTGGAGGATGCAGGCCCCTGGATGTGGTAAATCCCACTTCCGTGGCCAATTCTTTACTGTACCTCTTACCTAGGACCCCAGAGGACAGAACATCCCTCAGCTTCATAGATATCTTTGAATAAGAGGCTCATTTAGGCCTAACATCAAAGGTGCTTAGGTATCCAGCAAAGACCTGTAATTACACGGTCAGAATGTGGGCAGAAAGATGACAAGATGTAAGCGTTTATTAGGAGCTTGACGGGACGCTGTGAACTTGACAGCATCTGTTTAGGAGCAGTGGTAACGAGGTAGAGAATAAGCGCTCCCTGTGGCGACCCCCTCCCACCCCCCCCTCCCCAGTCCTCCCTCTGTGGAAGACAGCTCCGCGCACTAAAAGGTCTCTCATTAAATCTTAGGCTCTGCTCCGTGTGTGTGTGTGCGCTTGTATGTGTGTTTTTTTTTCCACCAACGCTCCACGGCTTTGCCGTACGGTTTTGATCTATAGGGGTTTAAATCCTCGGCTAACACAGTCATAAATATTAACACCACAATAGCAGCTATTTATATTTTCCTCTCCCGCTAACTGCAGTGAGACCCCAGCCAGGCGTTTGCTCTGAGATGGATTGATCATGACTGAGAGGTGGTGGTGGTGGTGGTGGTGGCAGCTGTGTTGTTGGTGGGGGAGGATAAACCCAGATGATCTTGTACTCCTGTAACATATCTGTCCAATCACAACAGTTTGCTGTAAAGCTTAAACAGCGCTTCTGTTAATTCACAGAGAAAAGTGGCAGTGGAATGAAAAGGAAAAACAGTAAATACGATGTGAACAGCAGAAAACTACACTGATTATGCGGTGCGGGCTGTAATCTGTAACTGCAGCGGAGTGCTTGGATCTGCTGGGTTTACTGTGGACTTTATCTGCTTACGCCACTGTAGTAGAGACATTCAGAGGCTTTTGTTTCCCCAGCTGTCGGGTCTGTGGGTGGGAAGGTGGTGATGGCACCCGGATCGATACCTTTCTCCCAAACCCTGGAGACGGCATTGTTTACTCTTGCATCGGCAACCAGCATGATGATAACTATCTGATCTACAGTCTCTCTCTCTCTCTCTCTCTCTCGCTTTCTCTCTCGCTCTCTCTCTATCTCCCCCTCTCTCCTCGTTCTTTCTCTCTCTCTCCATCTTTCTCTTTCACTCTCTCCCCTTGTATATCGATTTTAGCTTCCTTCTTTCAATTCGCATGTGTGTGTGTGTTTCTGTGTGTGTGTATGTGAGAGAGAGAGAGCAAGAGGGAGTGAGAGAAAATGAAATTCGGGCCTTGAAAATTGATCTTTTCTTTAACAGCTACAAGCTGAATGTAAATTGACCTATGTACTGTATGTATGTATGCTGCATGGAATATGGGTAGAGGTTAAATCTGTAAAAGACACTACATGATGTGGTAACCAGCAGGTTACTGTACTCAACACTTAACACTTAAGGCCCATCCACATATAAAGCGATTCGTTCGTCGCCCGTCGCTTTGTAGTTGACAGTTGGTCGCTAGTGGACATTCCAGGCTCTGGTTGCCTAGGTATTAGGGATGGTAAAATTCACTGATTCGCATCGGTGCACCGGCATAAAAGTTCACGATGCGATTGCCCCGATTAAAAAAGTGTGCAGTGGATACAATTTGGGATGAACTGGGGATGCATCGTTTCTAACATCTTTGCATCAGTATGTGCCATATATGGTGATAGGTCAGTCTTGCTTGTGCCAGATAGCTACTGTCTGTTAAAGATGACACATTTCTTCACAAAGGCAGCAGGAACAGGACTCATAACCAAAAGGTTGCTAGTCTGATTCCCCACTGAGGCACTGCTGTTACACCCTTGGGCACAGCACTTAACCCAGAATTGCCTGAGTTAATATCCAGCTATATAAACAGATAGCATGCAAATGGGATAACATGTAATCTATGTAATTTGCTTTTATCTGCGAACTGATGATAATGTAATAATTTACACAATGGTGAAATACATACATCAACATACAAGGTTTGCTGATGCTGAGATCTTTTCCTTTTCCTCGGCTGTTGTTGCCACTTCATCTCGAAATTGCTTGTGACAGGGAGATGCCACTACCCCTTTGCGCCGTACCCTGGCCACATCCTCACGGCATTCCCAGCACGTTCCGCGGCCACCCCCAGCCACCCCCAGCCCCCCCCGGCACGTCGAGGGCGTCGGCCCTCTGTGTGCCTCTGCGAAGTCGCGGAGACGCTGACATGACAGCTTGTGTGGACCTATCTCCCGAGCGACGAGGCGTCGGGAGTGATTGACGGGCAGCGGGAGGGGGTGGCGAGGCCCGGCTGGCACGCGGAGGGGGGCGCGGGCGTTGACTGATGGGCTGATACGCGGCCGGTGGCGGCCGGGACTCCCCCGCTACGAGGGTTTGAAGGTTATTCTGACAGGGGAGACAAGTTGCTGTCTGCCTCCACTGAACCTGCAGAGCAGCCTCTGGCCTGCAGTGCATATGCATGTACAGTGACACAGGGTCCGCATGCTCACACGTCACCGTTTCCATACACAACGATCAGCCAGACACAGAGCCACTGACTGGGTCAGTCCCCCCCCAGTGGAACTGAGGCAGCTGTGGATATCTCCTCTTACTGCAAAACTGCAAATATTAAAGAAACCCTTATTCAATATTTCATTGGTTTTATTTTCATCAGGCTGTTTTAGATATTTTTCTGAATGAGAGCGGAGCTTTCATGATTGGCTGATAGAGTCTCAACAGTGAGACAGGATAGGCGCACCTGCTCTTGCAAGACCTGCTCTTGCAAGATCCTCTGATAATGTTAAGTGCCCGTGATGCAAATTCCAAGGTACAGCCATGTTGCTGAATCACACTCTGGCTAGTTTGGGTTGCAGGAATGTGCTCACGCCAAGTATCAGCAGAAATCAGATACTTTAGATTGTTGACATTGTCACCCCCCCCCACCAGTTCCTGACAGTCTGCAGTCACCCAAGAGGCAGGAAATACATCATCGCTTACATGGTGACATCACTCAAGGTAATAGGGAATAGATTGGCTGTAAACACTCCAAGAGGCAAGGAGTAAGAGCACTTACTCCTTCGCTTACATCACCAAAGATGCAGGGAATGGATTGGCCGACAGTACCCAGAGAGGCGGGCATTTAGAAGCACTGGCATCTGCCCAAGAGGCAGTTAGCAGAAGCACTGCCATCACTCAGACAGGAAAGAGGTAGATCACAGGTTATCACCCATGATTATATCACAGGTTATCATCATGAGAGGCGGGGAATCTAAAGGCCAGATGAAATGGGGAACAGATCCACTGGCATCGCCCAACAGATGCGATTTGAAGCATTCATATTAACCCCTAGTGACATAGAATATAAGCTCTGCCATAAACCCAAGAGGCAGGAAGTTGGTGCACTCATGTCACCTGAGGAGCTGACAGAAGGCAGGTGTCTGAAGTGATGACCAGAGTTGCATCAGGGGAAAGATGCTACAAGAGCGCTATATAACTTTAATTTGTAGTAATGGTGCAACTTTATTTATGATGATTAATTTTCTTGAGAGATACTTACACAGGTGACATGTTTATGTATTATCATAAGTACAACTGCATATTTACTGCAGTAATTTAGGTTCACTGCCTTGATAAAGCGTACATCAACAGTTCCACATGCGGGATTTGAACCCGCAAACCTAATTACGAGCTCCAATCTTTAACCGCGACATCACACAGCTGTCTGTTTATAAGGGGGGGGTGGGGGGGGTGGCTTGAATAAATAACCAAGCATGAGAGGAGTGAGAACTCTGGGTAGTTTAATCACGTTGCCGTTGTTTTCCCTTTCACCCTGAAGGAGCTGGTGGCACAGAGAACTTGTAATCAGCTCTCTCTGTCTTCATGCCATTCTCAGTCTCCGGGAGAGCAGCTACAGGGTCCGCTGCCGTTGTTTGTTGTGGGATTTATTTATTTATTTTTTTTCGCACAGAGTGCGAAGAAGAAAATGCCGCTGACTTCTTTTTATTTATTCATTCATTTATTTATTTATAAAGCCTTCGTTCTCGTTAGGATTGTGCCATTTGTTTACCAGTCAGACTGCGAGAACGGAGACCCTGTGTGCGCTTTCGGGAGTTTCCAGACTCCACCAGCTTTGCAGCACAGAGGCTCTGCGATGAAACCCAGGCGGTGCCGACGTTTACTCAAAAGGTCTTTTTTTTCCCCTCGCTCGCGATTTGGGAGCATGAGACCTGAATGAGGGCTTTGCTGCACCTGTCTGTCTGTAGGCCCCCCTGGATGGATGGGCTGGAACTCCCAGAGAGAGAGAGAGGGCCCAGCTCGTTCCTTGTTAGTACCATCACTGCACACACCGCTGGGGCGGAGAGCAAAAAACAATGAAAAAAAGCGTATTATTTTATTTTCAATGTTTTTTTTTTTGCGTTGTTACCCAGATTGTGTTGGATCCTGCGTGGCTTGAGATGCAGGGAGGGTGAGAATTAAGCATCCCCCAACGTGATATTTCGGAGCCGGGGGTAATTGGATCCACACACAAACACCTCAAAATAAAACAAGAAATGAAAAATGAAATTTCTCATTTCTGTGTCGTTCGGGCTCATTACGGTGCTCGTCTGAAGGGCCCCACACCCTCGAGGCGACAGCCGCGTGGGTGTCTGCAGAATGTTAATGAGGTTTGTTTGGGGTTTGTGTTTTTCCCACAACGGAGTTAATGGCGTAAACGGCGGAGCGGGGTACCCGGCGTGCTACCGCAAGAATGGGAGCCGTGACCTTGAAGGCTCCGCCCACCGTCCTCCGCCCCGGCCAGCGCCGCACAGCTCCTCAACAGGTTGCATTCTGGGAGTCTGTGGGAAACTAATCAAGAGTTAATCATTTTTTCATAGCCCTGCCCCCCCTCACCCCCCCCCCCCCCCCGACACCCACCGCTCCCAAAGGGGATGGCTGTCGTCAGCGGCTCTGCTTGCGGCAGGTTGCAGGTGAGCAGTGCGCGGGGCTGGTGCCTCTCCCAGACCGCCTCGAGTAAATTTGGAAGGGGGACTCATTGGTCCGGAACTGATTTCCTGTCCCGGGACGCGGCTCGGGGGGGGGGGGGGTTTAATGAGGGCGGGAGCCAAGGTGAGGCGGGAATTGCTCTCCTCAAGGTGACGGCGGAATCTTCCCGGTGGGGTCGTCATGGCGACGATAGAGCCGTGGTAATGAATTATAACAATGTGGGCGCGTGTGTGACGAGGTGGCTACGTGCGAGGGAGAGGAGGTACGAGCGAACACAGACAGGCAGCAGGAGACTCATGGGCTGATTCTGAAGTATTGTTCTGTTACGTTCCCTCTTGTACTGGATGTACTGCACTCCACAGCCCGTTGTTTCCATATTTTGTCAAGTCTCTGGGAGAGGTGCTGTTTTTTTGTGAATTGTCCCTGATACCAAGCCAGATGTTCCTTTCTTCTCCCCAGGGATATGCACTCTCTGAGAACAGTAGAGAAAGGATAACTCCCAGGGTGTCTATCCTTGAACCCACACACACACACACACACGGACGCACACACACACACACACACAGACACCTGACATCTCTGTTAAACCTGACAAATACATCTCAGGGTCTCCTGTGAGTCACTAAATATGTCAGGAAATATGAGTCCTGTGAGTCACTAAATATGTCAGGATTGTTACATGTGCAAAAATGCATGCATTTTTTTGCTTTTGTTATTGAATCAGCACTAACAATTCCTTTCGATATATCAATACAGACTTTAGAGAGTACTTTTCTCTCATGTCTTTGTGCTTTTGTTAGAAACAGTGTGTAATCTCTCTCTCTGTCTCTCAGTGTGTAATCTCTCTCTCTGTCTCTCAGTGTGTAATCTTTTTGTTTGTCTATCAGTGTGTAGTTCCTCCCTCAGTCTGTAATCCCTTCGTCTGTCTCTGTGTAATCCTTTCCCCTCTCTTTCTCTGTGTACTTTCTTTCTCTGTCTCTCAGTGTGTAATTCCTCCCTCTATCTGTCTCGGTGTGTAATCACTTTGTCTATCAGTGTGTAGTTCCTTCCTATGTCTCTTAGTGTGCAACCCCCCCCCACCCCCCCCAATCCCCCGTCTCATGGGTTATCTCTCCCTTATCAGTCGGTATGTGGCCCTGTGTGCTCGGGTGCCCCTTCACTGAGGTGCGGGTTTGCTGGCCTTGCAGCATAAAGAAAACACGCCGCAGTGCAATGATGCTGCAAAGAAAGAGCCGTGCGATGCCTGAAACATTCAGCTCAAGCTGCCGCCAGACAGCGAACGGCGAAAACCCCGGAATTAAAGAAACAAATCGTTCTGTTCTTGTACCCTTACCTCCCATCGGGGGCTATCTTTCCTTTCCTTGATGGTTTCATTTTAACCAGGGAGAGCTGAACGCCAGCGCTTTGTCTTTCTATCATAAAGCGTCGCCGCCGCTGACACCGTTTATGCAGGTGGCCACCTGTTCCATTCTCATTTGCTCCAGTTGTTTTCTTTTGCTTGAATATAACATGTGCGATGATAAACTAACCTGGTACGGATATCATCACGTCTCTTCTTTTGGACTCCCTCAGAAACATGCGAAGCCGCCCCCGGGGACATCGCTAAACTCTACCCACGCTGTGTCACAGCAGCACTGCCTGTCACCGGGACTCCTTTTAAAGAGGCGCCTTCTGTACGGAGAGACACTGCATTGCTTTAATACGCTTCTTCGCCCGAGTGTTAGTTTAACAAGTGCTCTGCAAGACAAATGCGGGGCATTGCCGTGAACGGAAATCAATGGAGAATGAAGTCTGAAGTAATTAACATGAAAGCTGCCCTTGTTTCTCATGCAGGGAAAGGGTTTTTTTTGTGTTTAATTTCTACAGAGAGCTGAAGTTTGGCCTAAACGGTACTGTCTGAAATATATAAAAATAGTGATGAAGTCAAGGGTGTCCTTGAATCGTAGTCTATTTGTCTCAGCTTAACAGTAACAGCATTGAGCCATATTATTACAACAAATGGCACTGGTAACTGAACATCGGTGTAGACAGCTAAACATGCTCTCTGATAAGGATATGTATTTAATTAATTAATTATTTATTTCAATCATGTAATAACATGATTTATTACATATTAATTACTTTTGTCATACCCCTCAATGGATGTAATGATATTACTTTATATTCGTCTCTTATGTGCTCGGATGAGGTCATTACAGTGGGGAGAGATGTTATTGGGGCAGGCGTGTCCCACTGCAGGACCGCAGCGGAAAGGGTTTTAAAGCCCTTCACATTACAGCGTATTAACTTTCACTCAGACAAATCGGGCGAGAACCCCAACCTCTGGTGCAGGGGATTACTCCCTGCCAGTTACAATAACACTGAGCGTTTTCTTTCAGGCAGGGCGCTGGGCTGGAAAAGTGGATTGCCGGAGCCCTTCCTGGTAGCCAAAAAAGAGCGCCTCCTTCCTTCAGACAGAGGGGCCTGTCTGTTGTGTGCCCCAACCTTTAATACCGGGTAGCACTGTGCGGGTGGGGGAGAGAGACACAATAGAGCCGTCTTTCTCTCTCCCTCCCTCCCTCCCTCTTTCTTTCTCGCGTCTGTCTTTATCTCTCTGTTTTTGCTCTCCTTTCCCTTCCATCTGTCTCAGCGGCACTGTCTCCTGACCTTTGGACCTGTTCTTCTTTCCAAACGTGTGAAATCACACAGCCTGGTGGCAGTGGTGCCTGGTAAACATGCCCAGCCCTGTTTGTGTGTGTGTGTGTGTGTGTGTTTGTTTCAGCCGTAGCAATGGAGGCACAGCTGGGATTATAGTCTTTTCACCTCCTGCGATTTACATTAAAGTGCTGCAGTAGCACACCTCCATCTGTCCTCCAGCATCTGGCTTTTTACCTGCAGGGGAGCGTCGAATCATGCTGTCGAAAGGCCTCAGGGAAGTGTCATGGATTGAACGTAGGCAATGCAACATACAGGTGCATGGCAAACTGGGAGCTGATCTTGATCTTCTAGCATGCATCCTGTATGCTGCCAGACTGATATGGTGGCCTCTGGCATTGTGTCTGAAGTTTGATCCCCGGGTCTGTGTTCGTGTTGTTACTCTGAGTGTTACATGCTTATGAAACGTAACAGAAAAGTGAGTCTGCTTAATGTTTACATGACATACTGTATTTGTTAACTCTGTCTTTAATAAAGATAGTATGCAGCAGTGTTCTACTCCTGTGGAATCAGAATGAAAGCAGTCTGTGTAGTTGTGCATAAAAGACTTTGGAGCCATATATGAATTACTTTTAGAAAGCAAAATGTGGTTGCTTTTGTAGGCTCTTGGTGCAATTCAAGCACTAAATCTTAATTCTGAGGTAACAAATGTTTTATCATGTCTCCGTTGAGGCACCAGAAAAGCCAGGATATCACTTCTGTTTTGTCATCATGATTTTTTTTTGCTTAGTCACCTCGTATTGGGTAAATGTCGGCTGCGTGATTGAACGGCAGAGTAATTCTGTTGATGGCGAAGCATTTGTCTTCCTTGGGAAAGACGAGGGTTTCTGAGGCAAAGTCCTCTGATCTTGCGCCGTCTCAGTCCTGCTCAGGCTTCATCCAGTAAAAAAAGAAATCAAATAAATCCAGGCTGAATCACCAAACCCCTCTGGGGTGGTCATTGGAGATGCGTCACAAAGCATCAAAAACCCCATAAAGGGGCTGTAACAGACCATATGCTGTCCGTCACTGGCCGTAACCAACCAATCAGAAGAGTGTGTCATCGACCATAAAACGCTGTGACTAGCGGAGGTCTGTAAATCAGCATTGATACGTTATAGCTGTGCTGTGTGTGTGGCTCATGAAGTCTGTGGTGTGGAGGGGAAGACGGCGCAGTCTGTTCTTTAACCCAAACTCAGGGTGTGTAGCTGAAGAGCCTCGCCGAGCTGCCGTGGTGCAGGGTTCTCCTTGTTCCCTCCTCTTGCCGATCACAAAGGACCGTGACACTAAGCGACGGCTCTTTTCTCCACGTACAAAGAGAGCTGTGTGCCGAGCTGCCCGCTCTCGACCTCTTCACGCTTTCTTCTCCCCACGCCGATAATGCTGCTTTGGCAGAATGATGATCCTTAACACATTATCTGACATTCTGAAACGTTGGAACTTATTACTGTGTCTCGCACAGTCCTGGATGTATTGATAGTAACTCATGCGTACCACAAGATGTTGATCTCTTGATTAGTAGAAATGATAGGCTTGTTGTTTTAAAGGATAGTATATGTAGGGCCGCTCAGAATACAGTAGGCTTCTATCCAAGACATCAGAAATCAACAACTGAGCAAACAATTTTACAAAACGTTTTTCAAAACGTATTTTGTTGTTCAAAGACCAATTGAGGAGAGCTTCCTCACTCGCAGGGGGCAATTGGAGATTCAACCCCGCAACCCTCTGGTGTGGAAATCGGTGCTTTATGCGCAAAACCACATGCTGAGAATACAGAGGAAGGTTGCGGAAGAGGTACAGCTGTCCTTAGTCTCAGTCTAAAATATCTGGGTTTTCCAGCACCTTGCCACAGGGAGAGAAAGAGTGGCGAGAAGCCCTCTGATACAGGCGGGGCTGTATGACACGGGTGCCTGAAAGCCGCTGGAGGTAAAGCCATCCCCTGCGCTTGTATGACAGATGGGAAATGGTGCGACCTTGGGTGCTAAACACAAATGCACTGTAACGTGAGCCAGTGCAGTCTCTCTGAGAGGTGATTATTAACCTCTCCAAGTGACGTCCTTGCCCAGGAGGTGCTCTGATTCAGCCTGCCTTCCCTCTCTCCTCCGCTGTGGCTGGAGTGTGATATGGAGGCTGGAGCGTGCTAGAGTGGTCTTTGTGTGATATGTCATTATATTACAGTTGCGTAGCAGATGCTTTTCCACAGAGTATCTTATCTAGCTTACATTTTTTTCCATTATCCATGTGTGCAGCTTGATATTCATTGCGGCAATTCGGGTTAATTATCTTCCCGAGGGGTATAACGGCAGGAGCCCGTCTGGGAGTCGAACCGGCAACCTCTGGTTTAAGGGCACTGCCCCTCGCCACCACACCACACCGCTGCCGCACCGCCAAAGGCGGAAGAACAGCAAACAGCGAGGGGTTCGGCTTCCGTCCACAGGGTTTGTCGTCTGCGGTGCAATTCAGTGTGTCAACATCGCGAGGAGGAGAGAGGAAGCGCTCCTAACAAATCACACTCAAAAGAGGAGCCTCGGCCTGTCAGTCCATCCCTTTGTATGCATATGTATGAGATGCAAAATGAATAAGAGAGAGGCAGAGTGAGGTGGAGGGGGAGTTAAAGAGATGGTTGGCATAAGAAAGATTTCTGTAGCATTCAAACAGGTTATGCTGGCTAGACGATCGCTGTTTGTTATTATTTCATTTTTATTATCATTCATTTTTTTTAGCGTATTTTGAAACAGATTGACTCGCAGGGCATACATTACACCGCAACAATAACGGCAGTCGTACTAAAATGAATGCAGAGGCAAACAATGATGTATAAAAGCAGCATTATTTTGAGTCATAGTGTTGGCGCGGTGCGGCACAATGATCCGTGAGATCCGTCATCGCAGATGATGCTTGTATTGCAGCAGCAGGGTGCTTTCGGTGCATCAGCAGGATTTTATTGTGCTGGAGAGAGTTATTGCAGTCACATGCTGATCACTGGCAACTCCGCCCATCCACAAAGCCTCACTTTATCACTGTTATCGGGATTGTGCATATTTTGCGTGTTATAGATAAATATCTCTGTTTTGAAACTGAAAAGAAAAATCACCTGTTCACCATCACCGTCTTTTTTTGACTGTTATGCTCCAAGTAATTTGTGATTAATGTAACTCATACTGTATGTGTGTCAATGTTTTGATTGTGCTAGTTTTTTTTTTTTTACATACTCCAATCTTCATCATTGTTCATCATAATCGCCATCTTTTTTAGTTCTGTTGAAGTCTTGCAGCACAGCCAGGACTTTGACTAGTGAATCACTTATTCCACTGAGCATAACGGTAAATGTGCTTTTCCTCTTGGTTGTGGTAACCAGCCATTGATCTCAGCACTGTACAACCTTTGAGTGCCCGAGCTAGCCTGTTCACTTCTGTTTCCATTTGGGTCAGTCCAGATCATTTCTACTGCATGCTGTCATACGGTCGAAACCGCTGGACGCTGAGAGAGATGTGGAGGCTTAGGACTGTCAGGTATTTTAACCATAATTTGAGAGCGTGCTCAGGAATGGAAACTGCTTTCACTACCTGTTAAGCGGAGCGGGTTGCCATAACCAGGGACTCCAATTATTCAAACCTGCCGGAGCGGGCGCGCCAATTACCAAGGGCAGAGCTCCCGGGCCTGAGATCTGGGCACCTGCGGCGGGTTGCGGATTCCGGGGGGTGGCTGCGGAAGAAACAAGCATTGATGGGGGCACAAACAGCAATGAACTGAACGAGTAGACAAGCCCATATCCCCCGGAACCCCCGAATCCGCTTAATCGGGTGTCATGCGGCGTCATGTGCTGTTAGTTATCCCTCATTCTGATGAACACGGATGAGCAGGTTAGCTTCCCAGATGGCACCGTGAGTATACGTGGCCTCCAATAATGTGCTACGCGACCACCTAAACGTCGGCAACGTTGTCGTGCAGGGTTACTCCAAACCAGCTGACGGTTAACTTCAAGACTGAGCTTTATTTAGAATGGTCTTGATTAAAACCTCTCTCCTAATGCCTCTGTTGTGGTGCTGTAGGCGGGTGGATGCTGTCTGAACACTTTGATTGGTTTGTTAGAGCCGTGATTTGATTGGCTTGTCAGTTCTGTATGTTGAGGTATTTGAAAATACCTGTTGAAGGATTTGAAAAAAATAAACACTCTATTTACCAGCAGGGAGATTTGTATTGTGAAGACAAGGAACTTGCTTGAGGTCTGGTTTATATGGATGTAAGCTGTTAGACTAACAGTTGAAGCAAAACCGAGTGTAACGTTTTTTCTCAGACATTGATGTCACACTGTTTTCTTCACAGTATTTTCATCCAAAATGTAGTACCCACTACAAAACTAGCTGTAGTGTGTGATATATATATTCATTTTATATCTCACCGAGGTTATAAAGGCTAATCTCACTGTAGTAACTGTCATTGGAATACATTTCAAAACAAAACCCTGCTATATCTATACATTGAGATGTGAAAATGAGCACACACAAGCTGACACTGCAAGGCTGTAACATAGAGCAACCTGATTGCTACTCATTTCAAGGGCTAGTGAAATATTAGCCATTCCCAGGATTCAATTATACATTCAATCTGCAAAATAACGTACAATAACGCCTACCCAAACACACTGAGAATGAAATGACCTTTCCACTGTACTGGATAAGCTTTTAACATGAAGCTAAATAAACGGCAATGATTCACAAGTTTGGGAGGGGGAGTGTGTGGAATTAGCTCAGTTCTCAAGAGCTTCATCATGCACCACTGCAGATTTAGGTCCCTTTGTGAGGGAAGTGCCACCCTGCGTATATAAAAACAGGCTTTCAGCTCTGTGGCAAAAGACACTTGACGAATGGCGGTGCCACAGAGTGAGTGAAAATAATCTCAAGCAGAAGATGAGAGATATTGTACCAGCAGTCTCATGACAAGGAGCCTCATTATTCTTTGTTAAATGTCATTCGTTGAACTTTCGCTCGTTTATTTAGTCGTATTTAATGTCAGTGCCTTGTTCGGATCCTCCCTTGTACATTTTAATTTAAATGAATAATGCACAACAATTATCCCTATTTGTTAACTTCATATTTCCCACAGCCCAGCCCGTAATGGAAACTAACACGTATGTAAAGTTGTTGTGTAAAACATGTATTTTTCAGTACACTGTAAAACTGATGTATGAAGCTATATAAATAAAATAAAAGACACAACAATTGGTATACAGAGTAAGACATAAGACATAAGAGAGCTTTACTGTCATTGTTCAGGACAACGAAATTACAGTTGCTTCCCCACGTCAGTGCTATGACAACATATAACAAGAATTTAAAGACAACAAGAATAAATACAAAATGTGTGAATATATAAAATGTGAGGAGTAGTATGGGACATAAATACATGATAAGAATAAAATAATAATAATAAAAAAGTGAATGAGAAATAAAGTGTACTTCTAAATATAAAGGCGTCTTCAAAAGAGAAGGCCCTTATATTTTGGATTTTGTGTTTTGCCGTAAGTTGATATTTCTTTTTTCCCCAAAGCCAGGTGTTGGATGATTAATGTGGCGGAGCTGGGCTCAGGGAGCTGCTAAGCAGCAGCCACATCATCGTTTATCTCCCAGTTTGAGTGAGCGCGTCCAGGCTGCCAATCTGGCCGGTCAAATCTGGCTGTTTGTTTTTTTGCTCGATCGGGGCCTGACAGCCAAGTCATGAAATGGCATTTATAATAAATAAATAAGCAAATGAATAATGGAACTGAAGCTTGCTTTATTGTATATTCATGCGCATTAATATTTTTCCTTATTAACATCATAAATATGTGTGCTCGGGGATGAACGGTAACGAGCTGCATGCTGGATTAGGATGAATGAGACTGTGTGACTGACAGTCAGGTTATGGCTTTTAAAAATGATGCTCTTGAGTCTCGTAATATCCACCCCCATGATCATCTTTAAAATAATATCATTGAAAGTATTCAGCTGCTTCTAACTCCCCAACAAAGTACAAGGGGTTGTATGTTTAAAGCCCTCTGCCTGATTATTACACAGTTGGCATATGATTTTACATGTGTATCGGTATTCATATATGTTAATGAGCATAATTCACTTATTGAAGATTACAGTTCACACAGTATTCCTTTAATGTCTTGCATGGTTCACCACGGCGTCACTAAATTAGAATGGTACGCAGATGACAGGGTATGAGCTTATTCTGATTGAGGTGTATAACGTATACAGATACAGTTCAGGGTGATCAGGAAATCATGGTTGATGCTTTTAATGACTGGTTTTCTGAGATGGTGCACTGTAGTTCACGGTGTACAGCATACAGGCTAATTTGGCCAGCCTCACTCTGCTCCTCCCCTGAGGGAAACGGCGATATTTAAAGGTAATTATGCCCCTGACCGCTGTCTGTTCCTCCAGTTAACCTGCACTTTCAAGTGTTTTTAACCTGGATCCCGGAGGCCTGTGGCCTCTTCTGTGGATGTGCAGACCCTGTGACCTGTTCTGTCAACCAGACAGAGTCATGTTAAAACATTCAGACTCGCCTCCAGGGCACTATGCTTGAGTGGCAGTTGGGTGGGCCAATAGCAGCCCGCCACTAGCTGTCCAATAGCAGTCCATCATTAATGGAGAGCCTTTTTTCCTCCGCTCAGGTGCGGAACATTTGGAGTGAGGCTTCATTAATACAGTGTTTGACTCCAGCAGTGAGCTAAAAACTGCTCTTGATGTAGTGTGCTTTCACCTTGCATGGAGTCATCGACTCACAACAGGCTGCTCTTTGAGTCTTGCTATGGCACTCTGTGGACATGGTTTAATAGTGCACAGTGGGTGGCAGTGATCTGGAAGTGCAAAGGGTCTAGAACTGGGGGTGTAAATTGTGTAAATGGAAGCCTATGTTTGTTTTTGTACAAACCATTACTTGTATAGTGTACTTTGAAAATAAGTACTAATTGTATTTTATGCTAATTGAAGCATTTTGAACTGAATGGAGAGACAGAGAAAGAGAGGAGTGAGCAGAGAACGGTGTCCAATTGATACAGAAGCCAGAAAACTCAGACCCACACTAACTGGAAGATTACGGATTACATCAGACTAGACAACAGATTACATCCCGAATAAAATGAAATTACATCATCTATTGAGACACACGAAAAGGAACACTGAGGTCTGTTGAGTACTGACAGAACAGCAGGCTGTGGTATTTTATGTAAATTATTCTATTTTATATTTATTTGATGTTGTTTGATTTATTTATTTAAAAACAAATTCCAATTTTATCTCACATCTTTGTAAATTATTAATAGTATTTGCATTATTGTGCTGTTACTGCTGTGCCTTTTGCTTGCTGTGCACCAGCATTGGCAATTGGAATGTATTTGTGTGCAAACAAAGCAACAAGAATTGAAATGCACTAAGACTGAGAGAGAAAGAAAGTGAGAGGAAGAGGGAGAGGGAGTTTTAGGAGCTCTTTCAGTAATAGGTATTGTGATAAAGGCAATAAATGACTACAGTAGCGGTATGGAGGTATGGAGGTATGGAGTTGAGCTCGTAAAGGTTGCTGGTTCGATTCCCTGCTGGGGTACTGTTGCTGTACCCTGGGGCAAGGTATTTAACCCACAATTTCCTTGGTCCATTGTGGGACTGGATAATATGTGAGTTGCCCTGAATAATCGCCTCTGCAAAGAAAATAAATACCTGCCTGTTATTTGAAATTATCGAAAGACCGTTACAGTGATGTCCTGCTGAATTGGTATTGTTGGAATAGTTTCAAGGACTGTACAGCTACCTATAAACTGCAGGAGCCTGTAAAGAAAACCTGACTGTTAACAACTGACTGTTGTGTTCCTTTTGTTTGATGTGTTTACTGTTACTTTGAATTTAATATGTCTGTGAGTGTCAGCCTGGTGCTGCAGGCAGGGGGCGCTGATGAGTGGGCGGGCGGCCAGGTAGGCTTCCACATAGCGGCTATGTAATGCTGCCATTGTGCTTGAAAATGTTGTCTTAGGCTTTCATTAATGATCTTAACTGCTTATGACTGCTAACCTCATACATTATTAAAGCTTAGTAGCGCTGATAATTTTGTTCCACTCAGTGCTTCAGTGGCTCTCCTAAGCTGTTTGTTAACCGTAGTGGTCTTGTGGTCATGTGAATGACTGTCAGCCCTGACCTTGGAAAGCTGGGAGTTAAATCCCAGCTAAGCCATGGCAAATACCTTTAAAGTAGTACCCATTCCCTCACTGCTTAGCACTCCATGTTAAAAGAGATGACTTGTGGGTAGTGGCCCTACGACGGGCATCCCCATGCATGGGTTGTAGTTGTACCTGAGCACCTTCACAGAAATCAGCATAAGGTGTTTTTCTGCCAATATTTCAAACGTTACATGCTATAAGGATACTGTCTATGACAGCAGTTGTGGTAATAGTTCTCTCACACAGAGTTGTGTTTGTTTGTGTGTGTTTGTGTGCACGCATGTACACACACTCATTTTGTGTGCCATGTGTGTGCATGCATGCTTAGAGGCAGTTCAGCGTCAGCCGTCATCCCAGCACCCATTGTATTCAGTGGTGAGTTAAACTGCAAATTGGTTTTCAGTTCCTAACAATGCTGCCTATATAGGCACCCCAGCTGAGCGGTTTGATGGATGTAGTATGAATCCCTTGGCTCTGTCCTGACATGAATCTTAATGCTGTTTCATAAAGATCACTAAAAGAACTGTATAGTAAAGTTAAGCATTCACTCTCCCACCACGCAGTGAAATCTTGGCTTCGCTTTTACCTCTTTGGCAAGTGGTCTCTTTCAATCCCATTAAGAGCGATTCCATTCCAGTAAGAGACAATGAATCAATTTGAATTATAAAAGCATATTTTTTGTTCTGGCCGTGTCGTTAATATTTAACAAACTAAATGCGTATGTAATTTCGTGATATATTCCACATCTATTTTAAATTGTATTATACTCCCGCTACTTTAGCGTAATTTAATTGTCAGTACTTTAGCTGTAATGGCCCCCAACACATCACAAAACAATATGAAAATACAATACATCAGAAGCTGTTTTTCTACTCCCTGCATCACTCAGTAAATACTGGAGAGCTATTGGCTGCTAAGTGCTTATAATGAGCGTGTACTGCCATCAGGGGAAAAAAAGAGAAAACCGAGAGAGGATGGAGGTAAAAATGTCTGTTTTCAGCCAGGATACATAAGCCATTATACATAAATGGCTCCTTAAATATGTAACTTCTTTACCTGCTTTGACAACTTCATTTAGCAAGAGGAATTGTTCTGCATTGACCGAGAAATAGAATCTGAAATCTCATTAGCACAGCCATAAATCTGAGTGCATTTCAGTGGACAGTCACCACAGATAGCATCCTGAAGACATGTCTGGAAACGCTCGTGGTATGCCACAATATCGCACATAAATGGGGACATAAATCGCAGGGCAATAAAAAGAGGAAGCTCTGATTTGTACAGTTTGCATGTAAAATACCACATGTGTGAAACTATAATTATGTGTTTCATCACTGAAGTAATGTTTTTTTTTGTCCATTTTGTAAGCTCCGGCAGGATTTGTGTGGTTTAGCTGCAGCTGCAGTAGCAGCAGCAGTGGCAGTCATCAGGCTAGCACAGATTAAAGCCCATGCTTTCACTCTGGGAAGAGGTGATTTGTTCTCAATTACCTGGACATCATCGGCTCCCCAACCGTTTCTTCCACTGCGATAAGCCTGACCGCTCAACTCTGCTGTTTGTCTCACGCAGGCCCCGGCCCGGGACTCTCCCCTACCCTGCCTGAACTTTGCTACAACAGAAGTGTGAAAAGCCACTCAGCGTCTCATTAATTATGAAAGCATCTCGCTTTTACATGCACATGCACGCGCACGCACACACACACACGCGTTAAACACTACGCGTACATAAACACACAACTGCCCTGACTGTCATTTCTTCAGCTTCTTCAAAACGTCTACATTCTGGGCTGTGTCTCATTTGAAATTCAGTGTTTCATTTGTTTTGCTTTCCTTTGCTTTGCATTGATTTGTTCATCAGACGCCTTGCATTGTGAAACTGACCTTGAATCAGTTTCGACTTGTTTTATCCCTGCTTAGAATTTAAATAAAATTTGCAAAAGAGCGATTGTAGACGTGAACTGGTGTTAGTTTGGATCTCATCTGGGATGAGGTTGACCCAATGTGAAACTTTCCCGGATTCAATTTGAAGCTGATCTGGTGTCAGTCATCACAGCCAATCTCCTGCTGTGCCTGCTCTTCTCACCTTGGCGTCCCAGCTCCACATCAGACACCAAAGTGTAGCCTTGGCTGTCTCTCGCCTCCCTCTTACACAAACTTTGTGTTTACCCTTGACCTCATGAACTCAGGGGCAGAATGATTCAGCTGAGTTGTTAGACTGAGCAGAACCAAGGGTGATATATATATGTGTGTGTGTGTGTGTGTATGTATATATAAATAACACCACTCCTGTCATTTTTATAATAGTGATAGATTGATATCACCATAGTCAAAAAGTGACATCTGTCAACAGTGGTGGGATTCAGAACAAGGAGGGAGTGTGTGTGTCAGCCTGGCAGGGGCGTTTGCAAGGCCAGTGAGCCGGGGTTTGCGGAGTAATGCTGACAGCAGATGATGTTGATTTGTGTATAGCCATTTACAGCAGGCCTCTTTTTCTGTGATAATCCAAATATCTGCTAGTGTTTTGTGAAAAAAGGATTAAATTTAGGCTGTCTCTTAACCTCTTAACTCTTGACCATTTTTACCCTGGTCTTTACAGTCTGCGTGAGGTTGTAGAATAGAGTAATATTTCTTCTGTTTTTTCAGTGTCTTTGACTAAAAAAAAAATTAAAAATATGAGAAATAAGGCAGAGAATATAGACTGTAAGACAGTATTTTCTGTAGAGAGCATTGCACTGGATATTATACACAGCAGAAACATCCAGCTCTTTCTCATGAGTGTGTAAAGCATAACAAATGAGAAATGTCTAGCTTAGTTTTTTTATTCTTCAAGAGACAATGCATGCATAAAAGAAACACTGAACACGCGCGCACACACACAGGCACACGTACACACATACATATACACACACACACGTATTCACACACACACGCACACATACATGTATGCTCTCCCTGACGGACAGGCACACACACACACACGCACTCACACACACACACACACACACGCACACACACACACACACACACACACACACACACACACACACACACACGCACTCACACACACACACACACACGCACTCACACACACACACACACACACACACACACACACACACACACACACACACACACACGCACTCACACACACACACACACACACACACACACACACGCACTCACATGCTCACTCGCGCACAGAGCACGCACGGCAGCAGTCCTGAGAGGACCTGGCATGTGTAGGCTCCGCGCTCCGCACCGGTGTAAATAAGACACGGCCGGGCAAGGGGACGACGAGGGGCTGCGGATGGGCGTGAGGGCGCTGTCACTCATGCGAGGGGAGTGCCCGGCCCACCGCGTCTCAGCGGAGGGAGCGTTCGCTCCGGTGCTGTGTGCGCTGGTGTCAGTTCGGCAGCCGTGCAGAAACTGGGCAGAAATATCAAGCGTTTGCATCGGCGGGGGGGCACAGCAGGTGGGGGAGGGGCGTTGTGGCAGGTGGGGGCACGGGGATATTCTCAGCAGATGTTGATTGCTGAGTCTCTGCTGCTTGCTTCAGCAGGCCCAGTGCCATCTTCTCATTCACACGCCGTACGCAAGGCTGCTCTGATCTGCGCATGTGTCTGTCTGTGCACCTGTGTGCTCAGCTTTTGTGTGTGCATGCGACTGTGTGTATTGTGGTTGTGTGTGCAAGGGTGCATATGTGTCACCATGTGTTGAGTTTTACTTTCATTTTGTGTGTGTGTGTGTGTGTGTGTGTGTGTTAGCCCTATTTTGGAGTCTGTAGTGTAATTGTTAATACAGGCACAATTAACTTGTCAAGGGAGGAACAGTTTGTTTGTGCATTAATCTCTATCAGGTTTTGATGCGACAAATCTGATTATTGCCTATTATTCAATTATCTACCAGTATGAAAAATGAAGTTATTTATATAGTTGAAAATAAAATATTAAACACAAAGGAAAATAGTTATATCAAATGTATTTAATTATGTCTTTTGCATTAATGGATTTATATATGATATCGCTACTCTAGTAGTTCAATAGGCGTTCAAAGTAGTAGCATAGTAACGAAGCCAGTAGCGTAGTAGTTCAATGTCTTTATTACTCTCATTATCACCCCCATGCCAAATAATGTGGTATTACAGACACTTGTATTACAGGAAGCTTTAAACTAGTTTATTTTTAGTATCTTCTGAATACCACTATGTTAGCACTAGTCCGCACCCCAAAACAAATGGTCACACTCCTGTTGTACTCACACAGGAAAACACTGAGAAAAAGAAAAATGTGGTTTTCCATCACCTGCACAGTCCCAAAATACAGATATGGCACTACCAACCCACACAACATTGTACATCATTGCACTTTTTTTCTGCACCCTCTAAATTGTGTCAAGTGTGAGTATGTCTGTTTCTTTTTATGTATCTTGCATACAGTGATTTTCTGTGTGTGTGTGTGTGTGTGTGTGTGTGTGTGTGTGTGTGCGTGTGTGTGTGTGTGTCTGTGAGAGAGAGAGAGAGTATGTGTGGGTAAGTGTGTTGCGATTCTGTTGTGAATCATGCATTTGTATGGCCCAGAAAATGGCAGGATTGCCGTTCTGTGGGACCAAACACACAACAGTCAGTGGGAAATCTGTTATGTGTTCATGTTGTTTACATTCCATATGTGTATTACCATGTTTTATGTCACATGTCCAATTAAAGAACAAAATAAAACAGGAAAATGATTGACCTGACGTCATGGAGTCAGTTTACCCTATTATTCTGTCTGTTCACAGTAAAAAGCGTTCAAGAGGTTAAATGTCAGTATATGTGTTTTAAAAAAACAGGAGAATACTCAGGCGGCATTTAGCCAAGCACTGGCTAGCCAGTTGAGTGGAACTGTGTCCAACGGGTGGGTGTGTACCATCTGAACGAAGGCAAGCAAGAGATGAGTGGCTGTGAGCCACCCAGACAGGAGGCTAGAGCTACAGGGGAACATCAAGATGTAAGAGTGATTCTGTCCGCTTATGATTCTCCACCCCCTCATGGCAGACAGGTGCTTTTCCACACAGCAGGTTACACAGCACTGCCGCAACCGTGACAACAGCAAACATTTGCATTGGGAAAAGCTAGTAAGTCCTTTACTGCAATGCTGTGCCGGGGAGTGACAGCAGAATCGGAAATGCACACCATTTTCACAAGTGAAAGCTCTCATTGCAATACTAGACCCACTGGGCATGCTCCGTAGCCCCTGACGCCTGACTTCTCACCGTGGAAAGGTCATTCGCTTGGAAAGTTCTCTGTGTGATGTTTGCACGTAGTGTAAACATCGTAGTTTGCGTGCTTGTGTGCATGCATTTGCAAATTTGTGCCACTCACATTCCTTATTCCCTGGAGCAAGCACCTCAAAGTGGTCAGCAAGTGGTTGCATATCCACACACACACACACACACACGCACATACAGTCATGCAAAAACACACACACACATACACACAGACAAAGGCACACATGACATCCTATAGGCAGATACCATGAATAATTTGTTTTAAATGGGAGCTTGAATTATACAGTAGATTAGATAAAGGATCTCTAGTGCTGGCCCATATCTGCTTAGAAGAATTGAAAGAGCTGAGAAAGGAAGTGAGCTCAGAACAAAGACACAGGGAGTCTTCATAGCCAGTGGTGCATAAGAGGTCACCCTGACCCTCCGCATCCCCTGCATCCTCCTTCAGCTTGTTAATGGTGAAAGGGGGTGCAGAGTGTTACCCCATTAATAGCAATGATGAGACGTCCAGGTGTAGAGCTGGGTAGTGTGAAAGCATTTAGGCTTACCTCTGACTATGGGAGCTACTAGATAAATAAATATTTACTGTGTTAATAATGGCCTGTTCAGAGATGAATTGGAGTTGAATTCCATTACGTTTCAGTTTGATTGTTCTTCTTCATTTCAAGTTCATTTCAAGTTTCTGTTCTGTTGTCACAGGTGTAACGCTTCCTTCGTAAACCTTGAATCAGAGCTTCCCAGTGGAACGTAAATGTTCAATTATAGTACAGCCCTTCAACAGTTACACAACACTGCCGTTATCAAAGTAAAGTATGTGGTGAGGGGCAAAATGACTGCAAATATCCTTTATATGAAAAATCACATTGTTGTGCTTTATAATGAATTGAATCTCTTGTTGGGTACATTACATGGTGTCGCTGATTTTAATTATCACTGGGAATTACATAATCGCTACAGGGTTATTGCTGGGAGCAAAAAAGAGAGAGAGAGGGAGAGGGAGAGAAGAAAAATTAAAGTTAATACCCTGCGCATAACTAATGTGATGTGACAATGGGTATGAATATCTTCATATTTCAGTCCGAGTATATGCGAGTTATAGAAATGTTTGGTGCAAACATAATGACCAAGTTATGAACGCGAAAACGTGGCAATTATTTATGCACGCTGGGCTGGCAGAACCAGAGAGTGACTCATTTTTAACTGATGACATCAGCAGCAGCAGCAGATGTCTCTCTGTCTCCCTATCTCTCTCTCTCTCTGTATCTCAGTCTTCCCCTCTGCGTCTGTCTTTTTTTTCTTTTTTCTGTCTCCCTCCAAACAATCCTTCTGCTTTCATTTTGGCTAGTAATTGATACAATTATATAACTAAAGGCTTGGAAGGAACAGGAACCAGAAGCACCACAAGGACTGTCCACCCCTTCCCTACTGTAGGGCTCTGACCAATTCACCACATGCCTCATGTAATGTGTCATATTTTCAGTGAGCCAGTACACAATAGCACTGAGGCAGAAAGGTAGAGAAGCCACAAATGTAGGTATTATGAAGACTAATGGGAATCATTATAACCCCAAAAATGGGATGATCTCATCATACATCTGTTTAAAAGCAATCATCCAGTCCCGAACTCACTTATTTTCATAATGATAATTAGAATCATTAGAAAGTCTAACACCCAATATCCACGATTTGAATTAATAGCATGCTATTTAAAGAACATAGTGATAGCACCCTGTTATTAGGGGAGAAAATAAACATAACCTTATGTTCTCAGCCTCAGCTTTTTATTTATGTTTCGGGTCTCGCTTAATCTTTTCTCCCTTGTAAAAGAAAATTGCATGTAGAATTTATTATTTATTCTTGCAAAGATCTGAGTATTACTTAACACACTATAACAAGTCCTGTGAGGCTGTGTTAATCCTGCAGCTGGCCACAGTTCAGCTCTACAGCATCCAATCATTAAGATAATCTTTTTCACTTCTGTTTCTGTCTCGAGCATATCTCAGCCTCAAACTCTAGGAACAAACTGTTGTTCTGTTGTGTCTGACCATAACCAGCAGGTCTTGTTCAGAGACCTTGTTGCACTGAGTTGATCTCTGGCTGAAAACAATATTTTATGTCTACATGTTAGCCCTCTAAAATGAATGAATACCAGTTGTCTGTGGTACCAGTTAATGCCTTTGGTACCACTTTACCACTGTGCCAGACAGCAGTAGTGGTAAAAGTGCAGGGCCCGTAACCGAAAGGTTGTTGGTTCAATTCCCAGCCGGGACACTGCTGCTGTACCCTTGGGCAAGGTACTTAACCTAGAATTGCCTAAATATCTGGCTGTGTAAGTGGATAACAAAAAAAACTGTAACCTGTGTAAGTCACTCTGGATAAGAGTGCTAAATGAATATTGACTGGTGGACAATCAGCAGATTTAAAACTTCTGTACCATCAGAGGTCCATCTACAGTATGTCGATACCACACAGATATATGGGATGGCGAGCGGTTCCACAATGTGATCTTCTCCATACAAAATAAAATCTCTGTCCAGTATGGTTTTATGGTATTCATATGTGGTGTGATACCAGCCATTGGGATTCCAAGACAGGATGCAGATTTGAATATCCCTTAAAAACACAGGAGAGATAGGTAGTACCATTTTTTAGCCCTGTAACTGTGAGTCAAACATACAGACAGATGTGTGTGCACTACAGTGAACCAAGCCAGGGGCTTATCCTGGCTGTGTGAAGAGTGATTTTCTGATCCACTAGCCTTCGTATTTCTTTGCACTGTATGATAATTGTGGCCTTCCCCACTCCAGATGTATTTAGATATTATAAAATATTCCATTTCCTTTTTCTGCTGTAGTGTCAAGTGCTTGGGGTGTGAAACAAGTACATTATAAATAGAGTGTGTGTTTCATTAGTAATTGTAGTAGTTGTAGTTATAATGGTAGTTCTTGTAGCAAAGGTTGTCATTAGTAGTAGTTGTAGTGGTAGTTTGAATTGCTCAGTGAAGAAAGGGCTGCTGATGCTGTCTGACGTATTTGAAAGGAAGTCCGTGTGTGAAGCCAAAATGTCCGCCTCTAAACCTCAGGGAGAACGGTCCCTTCACAGCCTCTCAGCTTCCCTTTCCACCTCGTTACCCCGAGTCTGAATCTCCAGGAGACCAGAGGAAGACCACGTCTTCCTCACCCTGCACCCAGCCCAGAAAACCCAGACGCAGGAGATACGCTCTCGCTGTGATCAGTACTCTTTTTCTCTTTCTGTGCTTGGATGTGGCAGTAATAAAGGCTGATATTTAGCTGACCTTGCTTATATGGCATACTTAGTTATATACTAATGTACAAACTATTCATGAACATCTAATGTACAAGAAATGTCCTCTTCTTTTTGCTAGTGCTAATGCCTCATTTTCCAGCAGCGGATATGTCCCAGATGATACTTCCTCAACACCCCAGCTAAGACATATGATGTGGTTTGGATATATTCACTTGTGAAATAAAGAGTTTTCCTCAAAAAGGACTGGGGTGTGTCCCTCAGTAAACTTCCAACTGTTCTGCATAATTTCATTATTTTAAGTGTTTGATTCCTACAAGAAGAACAGTTTGTGCTGCTTTCTATTGGTTTACCCTAATGGTTTGTATAATTATAAGCTATTATCTCTGATTCACATAAAATTGAGAACACTGCATTCACTGCCAGCAGTCTCTAATGAGCTCCTTTTGTTACATTTCTGGAGATGGTTCTCACAGTCCTGCACGGTTCTTTTCTTTATTACTATGGAACAGCCTGTATCTTTTTTTGTTTTTGTTTGACCACTATGCTACGCATCATTGGTTGCCATGGTTCCCTTGTCCTGCTCTGAATTTTATTGGCAAAACAATAGGCTGCATTTACTGAAATGTCAATAACCTAGCTGCGCGCCTCACAGTTTTCTGGCTAAAAATACACTCGGAGTGCTCCGCGGCAGTTTATCACGTTGTTTATGAGAAGGAGAAGAAGAAGCCACAGACTGACGAGGATATTAGCACGAAGACAAACTGCCCTCCAAGTTTCTGCGCACTCGTACTTTCTGCACAGCAGAAAGAAAGGAAAAGAAAAAAAAGCATTAGCAAAGTAGCTGTGGTGTAGCTTCAGCTGCGGCAATGCAAGAATGAATCGGCAGCCTCTGCGCTTAACGCTAACTCACTAACACGAAGGCCACTGTCCTAATCAGTCCACTTAATTCAAATATCAAAAGGGATTTGAGTCCGTACTTACTGTCTTAATGTGTTTCGCTGTGCCCTTGTCAGCTTGTTAAGGGTTTAGCGAAGCTGAAGGTACCCAGGTTGTGGGGCCTTGCATTATACTGTAACATCAAGGGGAATTACCTGTGTGTTGACAAAGTTGTGATCAAAGCCCCCTGCATTTGTCTAGTGCTTAGAGGCGCCGTGGGAAAATATTATTTATTCGTCTTGGGAGAGTTTTTTTTTCCCCTCAGCTGGCAGTGAGCGAGTGGCATATTAAGCGATTTATTCAGCAATAAAATGCATCCTGGAAAACACAAAGTGACTTTTCACAGTAAGGATGGATTTTGTGTCGGTTTTTTTTTTTTTTTTTCAGAGTTGTGGAAAACTACCTTTTTGGAGAAATTGTCAAGGATTCACAACTTCTGTGACTCTGAGATTTAAAAAAAAAAAAACATGCAAAACGGTGCTAGCTGTAAAAGGAGAAACACAGTGGTATTACCAGCTTATTGAAACCTCTGGGAAAAAAAGATGATTTCTTCACGGATTTTATGATTAATTCAGACAAAGAATATCTGCGCGCGCACACACACACACACACACACACATGCACACACACACACACACACACACACACACACTTTTCCACAGAATATCTTATACTTTCCTGAACATTTTTTAAAAGGGAAGACTGCATATCATCCTTCTCACCTTCAGCACGTGTCAAGCACATTTCAAATTAGTGTTTGTGGTGCCGGACGACAAACTGCTGACTTGTATTTTTGGTCTAATTGAAGACAGAAAGGTGACCTTGTTTTGACAGAACACTTCAGCGTGGATCCATTGTTTGTTCTGTTCTCATTAAGGCATTCTTTGTTGGAACGGCTGTTATCGTTCCTGGAAGCGTATGTCTCTCATGGACAGTCACAGGGGCCACAAAACAACTTGACAAACTGACCTTTTTGTGACCAGGTTGAGGGGATGTGGATTGCAACGGTATCGTTGATCTCTAGTGCAAGGATAAGGGCTCCTCTCCTGAAATGTGTCTGTGGGATGATGGATATGTCCTCTGGAGCTTCCCCACTGTGGCTCAAGATGAATTGTGGACCGTAAGCAGTCAGCTCTGCTCTCCACATGTATGTTCTGCTGCCCTTCCTGGCTGATGTAACAATGGAATCAGAACAAGCCTGTTAAGATTCCTCTGAAGTGACTTTGAAAATTCCACAAGCAGCAAAGCGCTGCAATCCTCTCACAGCTCGATAACGTTTCTGTCAGATGCACATTAATTACTCTTTCCAGCTGTTTGCCTTTGATGCAGCTGTTTGCAGCAATCGTACAGCTGACCAAAAACAATGAAAGCAAATGTTTGTAAATGTTTATGTAGCTTGAATGCACCACAGTTATTATAATTTAAGTTCAGCTCCGTTTGTTGGAAAAAAAGCACCATATGGGATACAGATTAATGAACCCTTCACTGTCTCTGTCTCATCAAACAGCTGTTCTCTGAGGTTCTGTTTTATTTAGCTTATTTGATTTTTTCCTCAGGTAACACTATCTAGAGTCCTCTTTGATAATGACAGTAGTCTCTATGACACAGAAGGTGTCTGAAGGGTTGAGTTTGTGGTGTAACTAGTTTGTCACTATACTGTGCTCCCAGCTCTCACTTTCTGTATTACTGTGCTGTATGTGCATTGTAAGGCAAGGTCTCCTAATGACACCCTATGACAGAATTACGACAAGGCATAGCTGATCGGGAGTGTGTTATTTCAGCCGTACTTTCACTGTTGTATCACCTCTTGGCTTATGATTGTGGACGGGTATTGTCACGTGAAGGCAGTCATGGCAGCTGATTCTATATTTAGTCTCTTGTCAGTCATTGGGTTTTCAAACGCGTCAAACCTTACATTGTGACATATCACCTCCGCTCTGGACCACTGGCAGACCCGCTGAAGAGCAAAAGCCTGTTACAGACTCACGGTGTTGTGATTTCACCAGCCAGCGAGACGAATCTGAGAGATATGACACACATCACACATAACATGCATTCATTCTCTGTCCCTTTCAATGTAACAACATTTTTCTATTTATCATAGGACAGGGTATTTTTCTTTTGTTAATGTTCAGCTTTTTTTTTTAGCTGTGAAGAAGCAACCGTAAACACTATGGGTGACCCACTGTGGAGTGCTTGGCTCCCCCTGAGTTGCAGATGTACCTTTATTTGACCACTAGATTGCAAAAATCCTAAATGCAGTCACGGCCCCTGACCCGTGCCTGCTCTTACTCTTGATTTTTACTGTCCTGGACTTTCTAACTCTGTGAGAAGATAAATTCAGGACTAGAGACTTTGTACTCCATCACTAGGAAGGGTGGATATGCAAAATCTTTTCATACTTTTGTTTTTTTATTGATGCAATATTCATTTGTGCATATAAAATCAGACAGACCCCATGCAACAGGGCTGTTTCAGAGAAAAGTGTGCTGCCTTTACCCCACTGGCTAAATATTTCAGCAAAGACACAGGTCCTGAGACTAATGGAGATCTGAAACTGCATAGATCTGCATTGTACAGGGAGAGAGTCAGTGCTGAACCTGCTGTGAACCCAGCTGGTGAGGCTTTTCGCCACACCAGCAAATTCACACCGCATGTCAGATTCTTTTTGCAGGGGTTTATGGAATCATTTCTGCCTAACATTCAAAACGAAATAACAACTAGTGTGGCACTCAGTAGATTGCATAGTAGTTTCGCGTAACAGCTGCAACAGCCCTAAAATCCAATAGCATTTTCCTTGTCCCAAAGGCAATAACTCCACCAAGCCTAATCCAAATCCATCTGTAACTTTTTTTTTAAAAATATGATCCGACTTGGAGACAGACAGACTGCTGCATGGTGTGTGATTACATAACCTCCTCTACACCATCTAGTTATGACAGTAACAAGTTACTTAATTATCAACTGAACTCCAACCCCCCCCCCAAATGGATCAAAATCAATGTTGACCTCCTTGGAGGTCCTTTCAAACAATTTTCTCTAAATAGAAGCACTTTTTTAATGGAGTCCCCTACTGGGTCCAGACACAGCCTCTCTCCGACTGTCACAATAATTAGAGGGGAAAACAGAGCATCAAAGACATATAGAGCTCAGGGCTTCTCTGCCGGTGTTGTTTGAACGTAAAGGAACTTGGGTCATAATGTCTCTGCAGCCAAACCGGTTTATAATGAGGCTGTTACAGAAAGATAACCAACCATAATGTGGAGATTTCCCACCAGGGTGCTTACTGGACAATCAGGGAAAATAAATCATTTTTACAAGTGAAATAAAGTATTTACGATTATTTCATGCTGGAGGATTGGGATGTGACTTAGAATATATATATATATATATATATATATATATATATATATATATATATATTTCATATATATTCATGGGGTTGACATCCTTCTTGAGGGTAAAATTGCAAGATTTTGTGTGTGTGTGTGTGTGTGTGTGTGTGTGTGTGTGTGTGTCTGTGTGTATGTGGGTGTCTGTGTGTCTGTGGGTTGATCTGCAAGCCTCTCACCCACCATCGGTGTCTACAGAAAACTGTGGTCTTTTGGCACTATAGGTTTAGGCTTCTCATACAGAGTAGGCTTTGCAGCTGTGAGGCTGAACATTTCTCTCAGATCAAGGACCTCCCCACCCAAGCAGAAACAGCCCTCTGATGGTGCCGCGTGACGGCAGAGAGTCTGTGAGCCGGGCCGTAATCATCCCTGGAGTCGAATGGGTCTCAGCCCTATCTCTCCTGCTTACTGGTCCAGTGAGATCCCCTCAACAGCCTGAGTTTTCATTCCCTGTGTAATTGGTGGTCAGTGGAGGTTGCAGTGTAAGCGCAATGTTCAAAAGAGAGAGAGAGAGAGAGAGAGAGTGAGAGAGGGAGCAAGAGAAAGAGAGAGCAGAGCAGTTGAAATCCACAGCAATCCGGTAATTATTCCATCACAGGTTTCACCCATATCAGGGTCATTGAATTAAAATTGTAACGTGGCTGGTTCACTCAGCTGCTGGTTGACAGGTATCTCTTAAGTCTTTAGCACTGAGGGTCTCCAGGACCAGGTGGGAATACCTGGACTTGAGCATGTTGGGAATGAAAGGAGAGGAAACAACACGACCCATTTCCTGCCTCCGCACGAGGTGTCAGCAGATCATGCTTTCAGATTATACCTTTTTGCCTTCTCTATCATCAGTGAGAATTTCCAGCAGCTCGGCATCTCCCTTCTGTTGTAAAGCAGTTCCAGAAGACCTCATGCTTGCTCCTTGGTCCCCAAACAAGATGAAAAAACACTGAGGTTATAAATAGAATAAGCTCCCTCTCCCAAAAAAAGAGGACCACATTTCACTGAGAGCTCCACAGAAATCCTTCCCGGTGATTTATAAGATGTCTGTTGCTTCACCAATTCGTTCTTTTCTGCACGCAACGGCAAAAGCGATAAATTCCCTCAGATAAATGATGGCGTCTGTTCATGGGTCGCGTGCTTTGTGACCGGATTCTTAAACGCACTAATCTGTCAGCCCTACCATTCTAAGTGAGACTGGAGGCAGTCTCACCTGACAACACCCGGCCTCCGTCATCACCTTGATTTAAGACACTAAACCACAATACTGTGCACTTTGTGCCTTATTTTGGTAACATAGATGGTACATAGAGTTTGCCAGCTGTGGTGTCTGCAAATTGATTTGCATTTTGGATAAAACGTTATCCCCCATTTATTTTACATTTTCCTCAGAGCTGAGGCATTACTCAGAGAAATAATTTTTTTTTTATGGAAAAATCACATATTGGGTTCCAAATTGAAGCTAATTTAACTTTTCCAATAACTGCACAACAACACGAGTTCATCTTCTGCTGGCTCCCACTAGAACTGTTGCAAAAAAACTAAAAAAATTTTAAAAAAGATTAAATTATAAGTTCAAGATACATCTCAAGACTCAAGACAAATTGTGTATAACACCACAAAGTGTAGTATAGGGGCCTATGTACCATTTGGTTGTTTGTTGGTTTCAGAAACTCAACAGTTGCATTTATAGCATTTGCAATACACTTACAATCCAGTCAGATAATAGCTGCTATACCTGGAAATACTGTGACTTTTTCACTGTCTTACAACCTAAGTTTGAATTGTTGTTAATACATTTATGGGGAAGAAAATATAGGAAATTCCCATGCTGTGTAGCGAACTACAGTGACTTTAATTTTATCTGCTCTTAAATGATTGAATCAGTCTCAATACCAACTGCATTAGAGATAATGTAATTACTGTATTAGGGTTCTGCATTCATGTTATAAACTAAACCAGAGTACCATACTGTGGAGGAAACCCCATAGATTTCTCTATTCAATGCATTGGAGGAATGTCGTAGAGTCTAGGAAAATCATTTACATGGTTTAACCTACTTAGCTGAAAATAAATATGAATCAGTCTCTTACAACTGCTTCTTCAAGTCAGCTTCTCTCAAAGAGAACATTTTAGGAGGTACATATTTAGAAACTTTTTTTTCTCAGTGATTTTACAAAGCTGTGATCAAACACTTCTACATCACGAGCCGTGGTTACATGCTGAAAAATAAATGATTTGGAACTGAACTTTTCCTGGGGAATATGACAAATGGATCTAGAAATTCTGAATAAATAGATATATCCCGCAGATGTCTAGCAAGCTATCTGACAATTAGAGATAGATTATTGTTTGTTTTGCTTGGGTTTTACGAAACCAATATGCCGGGGGGAGTACTAATAAACACTGATCATTGATCTGATTAGTGTTTATGATCATTGATCATTGATCACTGATCATAAACACTAATAAACACTGATCATTGATAAAATGATCAAATTCTCAGCTAATCTCACTCTCTCTCTTTTCTTTCCATGTCTCCTCCACCTCTCATGGAACGCCCTCATCTCAGGTAAGGAAACAGACATTTCTATTAGGATGCTAACATTCCAGCTGCATGGAATCAGTCAGTCTGTTTAAAAGCGCTGTAAAGCCCATCAGAGACGCCGCTGGAGTCCTGGCGTGAAAGCCTGCTGAACCATCACAGACTCTCTCTAGGCCCGGCTAAAATTATTCATTGGTTTTCCCGTTGCAGCATTAATTTTTAGCATATGCTCCCAAGAACATCTTCACGCTAACACCCCCCCCCCCCCCTTTAAAGTAAGGAAGAGGGAAGGATGCTGGTTCTTTGTTCAGGAGCTGGGGAGGGAATATGCACTGCCTGATGAATTGCCTCTGGTGGTTGAGTGAGGCTTAGAGATGCATTTTCTATCTGTCTCCTCGCGAAGAACGGCCTGCTCTGTAATCACATGGAGTGAGAGTTCACACTGACAGATATGGGAAAGTAAGGAGCGAGGAAGAAAAAAAATCTCTCCTTGTGCCACTACCGTGACCACCCTGAGTAGAAACATGCAAATATGCTGTAACGTGGTTTCCCCAACGAGGGGTGATTTTCACCAGGTTTAAAATACAGTCACGTCCCGTGGTAGTCGGTGGCGCCTACGACGCTGTCCCTGTGGTTGCTGCATGGTTTTGTCCCTTCTGCACCATAGCCGTGATTGGTTTCATATCTGTCACATCATTTAGCGATTTTTTTTTACCCTATCAGAGGGTATCAGTAAACCATCTCACAGACAAAATTGCTTGTGTGAAATTCAGGTACGAGCGCACAGGGCCACATTCCCAGCTATCACAAATGAACTATAGCAGGCAGACTTTGGTCTGGGAGGCTACAGCACCTTACAGTGAATGGACACTGTTTTCTTTCCTCTGCCCTTCTGCAATAGAGCACACAAAGGATTTAAATCTGTAAAGACTGACAGTAAACTGATGCCATCTGTCACTTCGTAGAATGCTACAGAGGCGTGTTGCCTTGCCCCTATCTCCCTGCAGCTCTCATTTGCAGGACCCCAAAGAAAAAGCCCAACTGACATATCTGAGACCTGTCCTGGGCAGGCGAATGCTGTACAAGCCAAAACAAAGACCTGCACAGCCTGAGAATATTCATAACTATAAATCATAACAACAACAATCTATCAATTGGTAGCATTCACACCAGAAAATGGTCATTTTATTCAACATACCCCGTCAGTCAATTCCATTGAGGTACACTACATTTGCCATGTTTTCTGCATTATTAAAAACGGCACTAATGTTGTAGGCGAGGTACTGTGTTGTCTGGGGACGTCATTCGCTGTTGATCAAAGTTATGTTTTACTGCGTCACTGGCTCCTTTCCTTTGAACTTTAAAAATCCACGTATTTTCATCATCATAGCTCTTACCATTTGCATTCTCAGCACTAAAAGGCAGAGATGTGGTGTGTATCACAGTGTTACGGGGGATAAGAAAGGAGGTGGGCCACTGTCGTTTTTACAGCACAGTGCACAGTGCGTTTCCTTTTTTAAAGGTTTAATGGACATCAGACATCTTTGGATGGGTCACATTATGACTTGGGACGCTTGTGCTCCTCAAAATAGATGTTCTCCTGCCATGGAGCTTTTTCATCTCGCATTTAGTCACTCAGCCTTTTTTTTAGTGTGACGTATGGAGAATTTTAACAGGAGCAACTGAGGTGAGTTACCTCGCTCAGGGGTAAAACTGACCTACCTCTGGGGCAGGGTCTTATCCATGCTCACAGGGCACTCAGGTTCATTCCTGTACTTCTTTTCTCGCTGACGTGATATTCTTTCACCAATCAGATTGCTTGCCCATCAGGTCACCTCGTTTTTAACATTGTGACACCATTCTGTCTGTGTTTGGTATCTGTGACGCCTCTTATATATCAATATGTATATGTGAATTTCACCTACTGTCAACAGTTGCTATTTTATAATATAATTACTTTACATAAAATCTGTGGTTGGACTCTGTGGGGAGAAAGTGTTCCCTTTCAGCTTCTCATTAATAAGCGTGAGAGAGAGGGAGAGAGTGAGAGAGAGAGTCTCATAATTAAGACGGTTGGTGTAGTTCGATTTGTGAACCGAACAGCTGAAATGCCTCAGAGACCGTCCTGCGTCGTCACATCCCGATGTGTGGTAATTAGCGATTTGCCACTATGCTGTGAACACTGGCGGGTCCTTGTCAGGTTCCTGTGGCCCTTGGCACTAAACTACACAGGCAGACACATGTAAACAGCACACAGTGTGCACACACATCCACAGGCATATACAGGCACACACACACACCTACGCTTACTCATGCGCGCGCACACACACACACACACACACACACAAACAGACACACACAAACAGACACACACAAACAGACACACACGGACAGGACACACACACAGCTGTGTAGCAGTTGTCCTCTCCCAGACTCCTCTGCTCCTCAATCAATTACAGGATATATAGCCACAGGTTTAACAGAGTTTGTTTAACAGAGATTGTAATTTTGGAGACGGCAATCATTTAGACAGGTGGCTGTCTCTTTCATGAAGGGCAGGAATTCATCTTCCTTTCTCTCTCTCTCTCTCTCTCTCTCTCTCTCTCTCTTTCTCTCTCTTTCTCCATTTCTCTCCCTCTCCCCCGCCATTTGGCGGTGTTCAGTATGTCTCATGACAGCTGCACAAGGGGACGTTAACCTCCTCATGTGAAGCTAAATTGTTTTGTTTTTTTATTTTTTTACCCACCCTGGCCTCATGCCAGCTTTAGGGCTACTGTGTTGAAAGATGGAGTGGAGTGCAGAAAGAGGGAAAGAGGAGTGAGAGGGAAAGGGTCCTGAGCTGACCCTGGTTGGGGGGGGGTTGCGCTTGAGCTCAGGGCCTGTGTCAGACCTGTAGGTGGCGTACAGACAATAGACAGTCACCCATGAGGCACAGATACGCAAAGAGACTCCGAATGGAACTGCCAAGGACAAGCCATCCCAGAACTCAGCGTGGCAGAAATTCACTCGTGTTGCACCCTATCACCGAATCCTGCAGAAATGCCAGCGATTAGCCGGTCTGGCATGGAGGGAGGTCAGAGGGTGTTTCCAGCACAATGCGCAGGCTGTGTCAGAAGCCTCAGGAAGTGGGGTTCTGAAGGTGCAGACTGTTCCCGAGCGTTCATGCACACTCACACACACACACACACACATGCACACGCACGGTGTTAATGACCCGTCCTGGTGTCATGCAGCCTGCCTGGCTCTCTGTGCCGCAGAACTTCCAGTGGCCTCTTGGATTAACGGTCGAACGAGCTGAGGTATGGAATTTGATTAAAGTTTCATGTCTCGCTGCACATGTCCAGACTCAAAGTATATGTATTATTTTACATGGCCTGTAACAGCAAATCTGCTTTTCCGGAAGCCCACTGAGGAGAGATAGCCCCCTGAGAGCGGGACAGAGGAGCTGAAAGTGACAAGTGAGTCACATCTCGGCAGGAGAGAGAGCGAGGGGGGGAGTGTGCTTTTGTCACTTTGCATTATTGATTCACTGAGCAAGGACCACATCCAGCGTGCGTATGGTTTTACTTATTAACCGTCTATGCAGCTGCCAGGCCACTGGTGGAGAGGAGTTTAAGTGCTTCCCTAAAAGGCTTTAACAGAAAATAGCGAAAAGTCTCACTCAACCTCTCTCACACTTCCATTTAAACTTCACCTGGGCACGCAGGAAACACGTCCCCTCCCTGCCAAATGTACAGCAGCAGGTTAGAAAATAGCACCCTCCTGGTGACACCAAGTGAAATGACACCTCCCGAAATGACGTCCGGTCCATTCCGATTCTCCCTGTTTGTACGTTCGTTCAAAGCAACGTCGCACTCAAAGTGCACCGGTTTTCAGCTGTTCCGCGAACGGCGGCTCCGTTTGAGTGCTCATGGCGCAAAGCTGGCAGGAGGGGCCGACCGCTGACGGAGTCATACGTGGCACAGGGAGCTGGTGAGTGGTGAAGCCGCCGCTTGACAGGCAGCGTATACCTCCTCACGGCACCTGCCGTTGCCACCAATTACAGCAACAGCAGGTGAGCCAGGGAAGCGCCATTAATCCTTTCTCCCAGACTAATCTTTTCCATCTTTAATTCTGCTCCCGCCATCTATCTTTGGAATATGAATGATAGTTTTGGGTCGTGTCTCCGCCGAGCGCCTACGACGAGCTGACAGCGGGCGGATTCGCCCCGCGTTTGCCGGGCTATAAAAATACCGCGGCGTGCCCCGCGCGTGCTCTCATTAAATACCTGTCACCCGCAATCAGGGACGTGATAATGCAGTGTGTGTGTGTGTGTGTGTGTGTGTGTGTGTGTGTGTGTGTGTGTGTGAGTGAGCGCGCGGATGGAGAAACAGGAATAAATGTCAGCACGTCACGGAGTGATGATGTATCGGCCCCTAATTGAGCTGTCCCCGACGACATTCCCAGACTAATAAGAGCTGTAAAACAATGGAGACACCGGAGGCATCACTGAACCCCTGTCCCTCAACCCCCCCCAACACACACACACACACACACACACACACTCCCCCTACCCCCCCACTCCATGTGCCAACCATAGTCCCTCAGGCAAATCCCTCAGGTCTCGTATTTTATCCACATGACAATTTGTATTGCTGGAGGAGAGGAGATAAAGATCTGTATAGGCACTTCTGCTGTATCGGCACCCCCATCCTGAGCTCGGCGCAGGTATGATGGAGCTGTCAGCCCTAAACGCCAACCGGTTACACAGCTGCTGATTCTGCCACATTCCATCATTCATCTTCATTTTCACATCTTCCCTGCCAAAAAAAGTTAAATCAGCCAATTTCGTAGATTTTTCGATACGTTTATTATGAAGTACCACCAAAAACCAAAAAGTCCCTTTCAGCAACAATGGATGATGAAGGCGTGCTTGTTTTAGAAATCTTGGAGTTTTGAATAATTAAACACATCCCCAATTTGGAGTGTGTGACTAGCTCTTTTCAACATTTAGTTTGTAGTTCTGTCAGTCGCCTGTCAACTCAGTAACTACAGTGTGTTTTCTTGGTCTTTGATTGAAAGGTCATATCATACGTCCTTAAGAGTTTTTTACCCCTTGAGAGTAAAATTGTAAATTGGCTTTCCGCAGTGTTTCTCTCCAGCTGTTTTGGACATGATGGCCAATGCCCTTTTCGACTTGCAGAGGAGCTGTGAATTATTGAATCGCCACATTCCTCATACGTCCAAAAGATTAGTCAGTCTCTCTCACACTCACACCTCTCTCAGTATTTTCACCCTGGGGGTGCTGACAGTGTGGTCTCTGTGAAATGAGGGAGTTGGGAGGGGGGAAAACTGGGTTGGGAGGTCAGCTTGGCACGTCCAACTGGTGCTCTGGACCAGGTTCTTTTTGGCCAAGGTTCCGATTTAGACAGAGGGGATTAAGTCAGTCAAGGAGAAAAGAGTGTTCCATTACTTCAGTAGGAAAGGCATTGTACCCAGAAATGGCAGCTTTGCTCTGACCGGTTGAATGATCCTAGGGGAGGTGATTCATTGGGTCAAACACTATAAAGGGAGAGAGGCAGCATGATGACATCCTGGTGGTTGTACACACACAGAGGTTATCAAAACAATGATATTGTAATTAATAAAATAATTGAAAGGCAAAGGTAAAATAGGCTTTCACAGTGCAGACAGTAAGCAAAGAGAGCTGACCGAGGACCCTCCGGAAATGTGTGCTGATTTCAGCTTTATAAGAGGCCCTTCTCATTATTGCCATCACAAGACCTGCGAGGGACACAGTGGCGTGTGCAGGCTAACAGGGCCTGAAACGAGGGAATGCTTTCGGGGCTTTGGAGGAAGAGAGAGAGCCACAGTAGAGGCACAGCGGTTACTGGGTGATAATGAGTCCCGTTTGGACGTAGGAAGACCCTGCTGCTCCGCCCGCCACAGGGTTTCTCTTCCAAGTGAAGCCTCTTTTATTCCTCTCTCCCAGAAGTCACATAGCACTCAGTCAAGGCTTGTATCACGTGGTGCTCAGGCAATTCAGGTTCCCCCTGATGTTCAGGCGCTGTATGTATTGTGTAAGATCCAGGAGTCACTCCGTGGGACTGCAGTCCACACTTGGTGCCTGAAAGACACAGAAGGAGGGATGATGAGAGGAGGGAAAAGGTTTCCTTTTCGGTTGCGCTGGCGCTGGAGTACCACACCATGGGTGGGTCCGGTGAGATTATGTTTAAGCACGTGGGCTTCTGTTCGCTGCTTATGTTTCGATGTAAGTTAGCACGGAGATGTGTGGTGCATGAGAATATTTTTTCCACATAGCCAGAGATCAGAGCCAGAGACTCTGCCACTCCCACAGTCACACACAGATCTCCCGCTTTTGCTCCAGGAGGAGACGGCCTCGTCTGAGGAAATCGGTAATGGACAAAGGAAGCCAGCATGGAGATTTTCAGGAGTGAATGAGTGTGCTCATCGAAGTCCAAAATAAACCTTTAAAGGGTTGTGTTCAGTACGAATCATGGCAGGTTAGGTGAGTCACTCGTTGCTGTGCCTGAATCACCTAGGGCACACACTGCAATTGTCAATGTGTGTGCATGTATGTGTGTTGGTAGCTTAATAGCAGCTGAACACGATACATTTCTATTCCTGTGCTAATAGCTCGGTTTAGAGTATGGTGCCATAACCTATATTTTCCTCCTCCTTATTAGCTGCTTGCTGTCGCTTTCTCTCTGTAACCAAGCCTGTAGCCTGCCAATTATGAGAAGGTGCGTTTAGCAGAAGGCCACTGATGAAAAGCCTGGTCTCTGGACGCTTCTCAAGAGACTGCGCTATGAAAAGGAGCATACAATGCAGGACCTTGGGCCTTGTACCCGCGCCTCCTCCATCTCAGGATTACTCACGGCTGTTTCAGTTAGGTGCTGAAAAGGAGGAGCCAGTGTTGTCTCCCTGTGAAACGTATTTGTAAAAAATGGACTCGGTAGCATGAAATAGCGCATTATATGTTTTTTTTACCTGATGCTCATATTTGGGACAGCTTTCAAGTCTCACATTTTACACTTTACACATTTTATGCACAGTTTAAATCTACTGTACTTTGCTCAAGAATGCAATAGAGCTGCTATGCCAGGAGAAATGAACCTGCAGCTTGTTGCAAGCCCATCTCTTCAGCCATTGTGCAGCACCGTGCTGCTGCCCAGCATCTAAGGCAGCCATTGTGTCATAGCTTTAAAGTGAGATTAACTACCCGCTCTTAACTCCAGGATTAGGAATTAAATACAGGAAAATTAGAATGTATTATTTTCTTTTCGTATCCATCTGCAAACCCTCCTCAGTAAACTGTGATACCCGGTTTTGCTTCAATTAGGAAAGATGCAATGGTAAAAAAGGGAACGTGCTTTCAGGGGATGGTTGAATTAAATTATTTGGGTTTGATGAAGTGTAGTTGCTCTCTGTATCCAGTCAGGTTTCTTTCATGAGGACAATAGTAAAATGGAGATACCACGAGCCCATGGAGAATTGGTACACTTCCGCACCCATGCCTACCTCAAATTACAGATTCTGCTCGGCAGCCTCTCTGACCTTGTAACAGGATGTTTTATGTCGTTTAACACGATAAAGATGAGGAACATTTGAAGCCTCATTAGCGAGGCTCATTGTGCTGATAAATCTGTCACGGGTGGTGACGACAGGCGGCGGACTCCAATAAGGAGCTGAGACCCTGAGTCGTTAACATAGTCAGCTAACTGTTTTATTCCGGGGGCTCTGTGCCACGGTGTCCCTTTCGGCCTCAATACCATGAGCCCAAATTAGCTATAATCCACTGTGGCAGCTTTTATTGAGGGGTGTTACAACTGATGATGTCAGCTGAAGTCTGCTACAGAGGTGTTGCTGGCAATGACATCATTTCAATCAAGTGAACTGGAAACCAAGAAAAATCTATATTAGACTCGAATATACGGGGTCACACATTATTGTGCGGCATTGACCTCACCCCTGGGCGCCTGGTCTGTCAGAATATGTCTCTGATAGGTGTGTTAAACAGGGTCGATAGAAGGGAGGAATGAAGGGGTGATGAAAGTCGTTAAATGCGGAATCGAAAAGGAAACACTCAAGTGCTTTTCAACCATGCAGCCAGATAATCGTTGGATAGCTAGCCAGCAGTGATGAATAGCAGGGTGAGAGGACACAGCAAGGAGTTTGTGATGGGACATTTGCATTGTTCTCCTGTCTGTGTCTTACTTTAATTTACTGGGCTGTTGGGTACACCATTACACACCGGGAGCTGAAAGTGTCCTGAAATACAGATCTGAGGCATAATTATAGCAGTCTAAGGACTAAAATTTAAAAAAAAAAAATGTCTTTAATTTTCAGTAAGCAATTCAAGCCAGCTCTATATTCAATTTATATGTTCTCAAAAAGTGAGACCTGCTAAAACACATTATTCAAAGTTAAGAACAAAGTTCCAGAGTAGTTACATTGAATCAGGCCTGATTGTGCATTACTCATATTTAATAGTCTTGATTTGTCAGTGAGAAACAGATATTGTCCTTACTGCTTACGGTTCGTTAAGCCTTTTGTCAGGGTACAGTAGAGCAGAGAAGAAAGCTCTGCAAACGTTTACTGTGCTGATGATGTTGACTGTTGTTATCAGACCCTGATATCTGATGAGTCATCATGCCTTTGAGCGCCTCTTTGCAACCTGATTAACCAAAGACACGCAGGCAGCCAGATAAGTAAATTAAAAAATGCAACTGTTGTGTGATGACCCAACTTTTTTAGCCTTTTATGTTTGTCCCCCTGCTCAGTTTGAATGTGTTGTAATCAAAGTGGCAGAAAGTTATGCTCGCGGTCAGTTGCGGTACCGCCTGCCATTGTGATGCAAATGACTGCTCTGGGAATTGTTTTCCGATACCAATAAAAACACAAATCTGATATGTATCACGTCGAATTACGGCAAAATTGAGCAGACAGGGGCCCTTTGGCCGACTCAAAGGAGAGGGTAATGGGAACCAGCGGCTCCAGCAGTTGTTCCTTTGAATCCGCAATCAAGCTGCCTCTGAAGAAATCTGGAGAATTTGCTGAAGAAGTCTGGAGGAGGTTTGACAGTAATTGGATGTGTGCTCCATACTTCAGGCCCTATGACCCAGATAATCCCTGAATCTATCGGAGGATTTCTTATTTTTAGACAGTTACCCATACACAAACAGCCTTTTGTTTACAGCCATTAGTCACTTTGAAAAGCTGTAGGGAAAAAATACTGTAAATAGAAAGTGAACGTCTTGTATAGGTAAACAACAACCTTTTTCTACTCTGCCTCCCTCTGTCTCTACAGGAAGTGCATGCATTTTTCCCTTCCATCATATTTTTGTCAGTAAGCAAAATGTGCCCCCCCCCCCACCCCACAGTCTTTCCATTTTTTGAAATAGTCTCCAAATATAGCGAGAGTGGAGGGGATGCCACACAGACACTTCTGGCCTCCACACACATGCCATATGTCAGAGCTATTTGGGGCTGATCTGTGCTAAATTTTTGATAGCCACAGTCACAGATTGCAAGCTATGGTTCTCTGAGCTGAGGGGGGGGGGGGGGGGGGGGGGGGGGGGGGGGGGATAATAATAAAAAAAGACTGGACAGTTTGTCAGTCTGGACTGAAACATTCCAGTGATTGAAAAGTGTAATTCTGCTGAAAAGAACCGACATTTTGCGTGCCCCATCTTCCAGTCAAACCAGCGCGTGTTGTGATGTTGCCGAGGAGAGAGGGGTAGGCCGCGCGCTGCTGTTGTTGTTATTTTTAACACATCAATAATTTGTTCTATTCATATCTACAAACAGGAGGGGCACTCTAATAACAAGGTTCTTTTGTGCCCGGTCTGATCGTCGCCAGATGTGTATCTGAGGCGTCTATTTAAGGATCACAAATCTGCCAAGAAGGCTCCAGAAGAGGCTGCCTTTGACAGGCAGGAAAAAAGCAAAAAGGAGTGATTAGACCACGTAATTAGGCCCTCCTTTTGAAAGTAAAGGGTGCTTCTGCCAATGGGCAAAGTCATGCCTTTGTGCTTGACAAGTGCCCATGAAAGAGAGCGGCTGACAAGGGGTCAAGACGTGGCATAAAGATGCCTTGTTTGTGACCACCGGGCGTTGGGGGGGGGCGAGTCACGAGGCTTCAATTTTTAGGCGCTCACCAGCCTCCTTGTGGCTGGCTTTTCTTGGAGAGACTCCCGTCACGCTGCGGATGTCTAATATGCATTTTATTATTTAACGATGTTTAGTCTCTGCGCCGGAGAGCCGGTCGTATCTGTCACTCCGAATTACACTGAAGGGAAGCAAGCAGGACATGAAGGCTGTGTTCAAACAATGTCATGCTTGTGACAAAAAACGCTAAGTGGGGGACACTTTGTCCATCAAACTGACACTGAGTACCTCCTAGTGTTACATTCCATACAATTAAACCGTGAAGATTGCAAAGGTTGCGGCTGATGTGGGTAGAGGGGTGGTGATCTTTGGCTTGGAGTCCCTTTTTAGGGATCACACCTGGCCATCGGCCCAGATTGTGAGCCCCCCATTTGAATGCCATAAATAAGGAGACAGGTTTGTGAAGAAAAAAAATAACACTTGCAACTTCATTGAGTGTTGATTTTTCTATTGATTTGTCAGTAAGAGGTTAGCCGTTAGAATATGCCCTCTAAGTGAATTTCTCTTTATCTGACTGGTACCTCTTCTTCTGAATAGCCTGTTCTGTTCAGAAACAGCCCACTAGGTGTACGGTGGTCCACATTTCAGTAAGAATCTGAGACTCAGAGTGCTTATTGGTCTTGAGATGACAGATAAATCAAAAGAGGGGGCTGGGGGGGTGTTGAGCTGCCGTTGCCTGTCAGAGTAACTTCAGTGGCACCCCCATGGAACACTCTGCCAAGGCACAACGATCTGCTGGAGGCTGAGATAATGAGGTCTAGCCATCACAGCTGACTGTTCTGGTCAGAGTTGCATAAATTCAATCTGCTCCCATCCAACAGGGCGACGTCCAGAACAGCGATTCCGTAAAAAAAAAAAAAAAAAGGAATAGAAATTGTATCCACAGCAGGCCTGACCAGGGGGTTTCAATAAGCAGGAGCCAGCTGCCTGGGACAGGGGCCCAGTATCGCTTTATTAAGACACAGGCTCTTATTATAATTAAATCCGTCCCGGATCGCCACACCTTTGCTCAGTCGGACCCTCGGAACGGAGCGTTGCAGAGCCCAGGTGAGGGTTCTAATGGAGCTGTGAATGTGTGACAGTCTGGGCACAGGAAGGAGAGGCACTTCCTGTGCTGACAGCTGCCATCTGTGTGCCTTGCCGTCTGTCGGTTGGTGTGGTGGAGGGGGTTCCGCTGCGTTAGCATACGCTGCACCCAGGAGGAGGCACCATTTCCAGAAAAAAATCCAAGACCCTGCAGACAGAATCATTCGGGCAAAGACTGCTGCAGAGTGTTGGCTTCTGAAAATTTTCAGAAAATCCTCTCCACCTTGACCGCCAAAGCAAACCCCCTTCCTGCCTGCCATCAGTCATCACATCAGACATAACAAAAGACCCATTACATTACATTACTGTCATTTAGCAGATGCTCTTATCCAGAGCCACTTACATATGTTACAATTTTTGCATGTTATCCAGTTATGCAGATGGATATTTACTGAGGCAATTGTGGGTTAAGTACCTGCCCAAGGGTACAGCAGCAGTGCCCCAGTGGGGAATTGAACCTGCAACTTTTTGGTTACAAGCCCTGCTCCTTACCACTGTGGTGCACTGCTGCCCCTTAGCATTTTATTTACCCAACTCCAAATAGCAAATCCCTTTGTGGACACTACAGGGACAAAAAGGGAATTCCCTGCTAAGCCCCTTTGAATGATAACAGTGAGTTACAGTGAATTGTGCAACAAAAAAACAAGAACAGCACAAAACACCCACGTGGCTATTAAGCAAATGAAACAGTCAGAGCTGCAAATTTCCAAAACCTTAGTCATCATCGCTGTATGATTGTTCTGGTTTACGACATGCCCACGAGGGTAAACGAAGCTATATCAGCAGCGTTGGCTGCTCCGCTCATCTCACAGGCTCTGGTGGGACTCTATGGAAGCCACCTCTGCTTGGGTGGCAAGAGGTCGTTCCACCTTTCCAGTGCTATGCCACCCATCACTGACGTAAACGTTTAACCTTCAACTGACCTGCTTCACTGCTTGGGGGTTTTTTTTCATTATTGTTAATGATGATTAATTGTGTACCAGCTCTGAGCTGAACACCATGGAAGCTAACAGCTGATTGTCTAGAAGCTCCCATATCTATGAGTTTTAAAAGTTACTGCATGACTAACTGACCAGTTAAATATTTGGTAGAGTCCCATTTCAATAGTGTCCTTGCTGAGCTGTGTTTGCCCGAATGTTGTAATTACATAAATGTTCTGTGAATGCCAGGGTACAGTGGTACTGAACACTGGATCAGAATTGCAGGCATAACTCATGATGAAAGAGTCGTTGTGAAATGAATCTGAATGGCACTGCAACAGTGTGCTGACAGGAGGTTTTTCTATCCTGTAGTTTCAAAATCATGATCTATTAAGAAAACAAAAATCTGCAAGTGGGCGCCAACCAATATTCAGCCAATACAAACCCCGAATCCCACTGCAAAATAAAAACTCAGAAGTGATTTGGATCATTTAACAATATGGTGTTGACTTTTTACTAAGAATTGCTGTAATGGTTCCAGGGTTGGTATCAATCATCAAAAGGAGTCAGATGTCAACTTTTTAAAAAATCTGTCTTTCATATGTTGTACCACTTAAAGACTTGGCGAAGGCCAATATGTCAAAATACCTCTGTATTTCATCTGGTGTTGCTTTTGATTGAATACATGCAGACTTTCCCATAGGCATTGAGCAGGAACCTCAGCCATAGAGATGAAACATTATTATACTACATTATTTATTGGCCGGGGCATTGTATCCATGGTGATTCACTTTGCTTTTAATGTGTTCCACATTTCATCCATTTACACGGTTGAATGTGATTTGGACCTGATAACATTAGATGCCTTATCAAAGGCTACAACAGCGGTGTCCAGTTTTGAACTTAACTCTGCAGCAATTTGCTAACCATACCAAACATCAGATTCCAAAAACAAAACCAGCTGGAATGTTCCAGATAAATTGCCCCTCCCCCCCAGTGCCTAACCTCCATTCTTATAAATTTCCCAGAGTGCACTATTGTTTACATTTACATGTATTAATTTAGCAGATGCTCTTATCCACGGTGACTTACCAAGGTTGCATTGAGTAGGGTAAGGCAGGTAGCAATAGAGACATTGTGCGGTATGTATAGTAAGAGCCATAGTGGGAACAGTTTCTACAAAACTGTGCTGTCATAAGGCACACAATCATACACTACTACTACCATTTCAGCCACCAAACTGGTATCACCATAAGCATTGATGCCACAGAGTTCTGACACTCAAGTATTCTCTAATAACAACAGTCTATAATGTCACCATGTTTGTATATATTATAATCAAATTGTACCACAACTTTTTACTATAATAATGGGGGGGGGGGGGGGGGGTTCAGGACCCAGGGTATAAGCTGAATAGGGAACTGTAACCCTGTTGTCCTGACTGTGGTGGGGAGGTCATTCCAACACTTGGGGGCCAGAGTAGAGAAGGGACATGACCCAAATAACAGCCTTTCCAAGAACAGATTGGGAGGCCCTTGTCAATACTGCTGGGCGATTCCTGATATCCTTCACATGACGTGCACCCCAGGCCCCATATGAGCTGTTTTGGTGAGAAGACATGGGACTGTATACGATGGAATTCTGCATACCAGTTAAGAAATAATGCTGGCATAAAGTGAATTCATGAAACTTTTTAGTGCATGAGAGGATTCTCCTAAAGGAGGGAGACGTTTGGACCGCTAATGAGGAGCCCTAACAAGCTACGAATTTTCCCAAACTTTGAAAATGGAGCCTGCTGTCATAGTCAGTTGCATCAGGCTTTGCAGTTGTCACAAAAGATGCAACATGTCTTGCAGATTTACGATAACAGGGATTTATTGAGAACATCTTGCCTAGACAGGCTGGGAATGTCTTAGTCATAAATTTAGTTACAGACTCCTTAATGTCACCATCACAAAGACATAAGTCCATCACTTGCCAGAGGAAGGTTGTATTAGGGGCAGCAGTGTGGCATAGTGGTGAGGTGCAGGGCTAGTAACCAGACATTTGTAGGTTTGATTCCCCGATCAGACATTGCTGTTGTACCCTTGGGCAAGGGACCTATCCAGAATTGCCTCAGTAAATATTTAGCTGTATAGATGGGTAACATGTAAGGTTGTAACCTGTGTGACTCACTCTGGATGTCTGCTAAATGACAATAATGTAATGTAATGTGATGATCCTGCATTCTTCAGCTACAGAAAAACTGCAGTCGTGTTGTGGAGCTGGTTTGGAGCTTTTATAATGGACCATCAAGATGGCCTATCTTCTTTATGGCAATTCTTGAGCTTCTTGATGAAGTTATTGTGCACCTATAAATGTGCATGATAACCCGGATGAGGAGGAGAACTCAAGCGGAAAAGGGTGCCACAATATTAACACACTGGGTAATTTAAGGGCAGTATCTCCACCTACAATTACAGTGTGCTTAACTGCTCTTTAATAATTTCAGTAAAGTTCACTGACATATATACCCAGGGGCAGAACAATTCAGTTCAATTAACAGTGTAAAATTATAGTACACTGTATGCAACAACTTAATGAATGATGTACACTAATCAGAGATGCGTACTACCATTTTAAATTCTTCCCTGTGAAATGAGGGAGTAGCCAATCACAGTTATTTGCTTTTGGGATTTTTTCTAAAATCTATAAATATATTCCATGCCTGTGCCAGAAATCTTGCGGCTAATTTGTTTTCTTCTAAACTGTTGCACCATCACTCTCCTCCCCTGGTACAGTGGACTAATTACAATTACAGAAGTCAAGACTTAAAATTAGTAGAATTTTGTCATTAAGAAGTTGGATAGCACAACATTCAGCCCAAGAGCCTGCTCAGGCCCCTCACTTACCCATATAAAGAAGACATAATGAACACATTATGAAGCTTATTCATTATGAATAAGCTTCATAATGAACATCTGCCAAAGTAACAAAAACTGCCTGACCATTTCTCTAACCACTTTACTAAATGTTACTCTTGGCACCATGTATACTCCTAAGTGAATTACCTTTGGTAGGGGGTTTTTAGTGTGATTAAGTAGAATCATTGGTGCTTTTTGAATATGGCCCCTGAAGAGTATGTTTTATGTCAACTCCCTTTACCCATTCACGTTGATTTACAGAAATTCAGAGACAGTAATTCACTAAAGCTGTGGAAGCAGCACAGTTCGGTAGAATACATTACCTATGCCAGTGGTTTTTTTATGGTGATTCATACTGCATGACTCACACCACAATTCATAAAGCACAGAACAAGAGGACTACACATCGTCACCCCTCTGATGAACAGCGGTATGTGTGTCTGTCAGGATTTGTTTTTTTTTTTTTTTATGAAACCTGTGGAGATTAAGCTGAATGTGGACATGGAGAACAGCAATGGATAACTCTTTATGTGTCTTCACAACACCCCTTTCCCACTGTAGAGCTGGAATCAGGCTGAACATGACGCGGAGCCAAAGCTGGCTGACCTGCTACGGCATCATTGCTTTTCCATTGCAACTTGTAGCTCTGCCAAGATGAAGATGGCTGTCTGGTCTTCATTTGCTGTCAAAGGCTAAGTTCCTTGGAAAAAAAAAAAACTCTAGCCTTCTGTGTTTCTTCTATTTGGCTTTGGTTGTTTACTGTGTTTCAGCACTGAGAAGTGGGAAGGCAATTATGTGGCATGCTGATTCTGCCCACAGCTCACTTTTGAGTGCACCAGCATCAGTGAGAATAGAAGGCTGAGCCAATAGGGGACAACTCTGCGCAAAACCACCCATAACCCAAGCTAGGTGAACCAGACTGGTTCAGCTCTGCAATGATAAACAAGATATGAATGACTGAAGTTCTAAGTGATTTGGTTCCAGAGATGCCTCGGTATATGTGTGTGTGCGTGTGTGTGTGCGCGTGTGTGTGTGTGTGTGTGTGTGTGTGTGTGTGTGTGTGTGTGTGTGTGTGTGCGCGTGTGTGTGCGTGTGTGTGCGTGTGTGTGTGCGTGTGTGTGCGCGTGTGTGCGCGTGTGTGCGCGTGTGTGTGTGCGTGTGTGTGCGCGTGTGTGCGCGTGTGTGTGCGTGTGTGTGCGTGTGTGTGTGCGTGTGTGTGTGTGTGTGTGTGTGTGTGTGTGTGCGTGTGTGTGTGTGTGTGTGTGTTGTTTTCCCTCTTCAGTAGATTTAAAGTGAACCCATAGTTCTCATTAGTTGGGACAGCACAGTTCTTCCTGAGGTTGTTCCGTTTTTGCTTGGTGCACAAGGAGCACAATAAGTGTCATCAGACAGCCAGTGAAAACAGCTTATTATCTTGCAATAGAATTCAGTGACTGTTGATCTCATTATGAATTCTGGCAGAAGTTTGGGTTAGATAAGGTTAACGGGTTTGACTGGACCGCTCTGTAGTTAGGTTATTGGGGCTGTTAAGATTTGGAAAACACAGATACATTCATAATGATGATATCAGAGTTTGTTGCCCCAGATATAAAGGAAACACCTGCAGGAAAAGGATTTCATATTTTAATTTAAAAAAGGCCTCCACAAACATACAAGCAAAGAACAGAGGTATAATACATGCTGATACCCTGTACCTTTTTTAGTGTTGTCACAACTGATTTTCCAATAGTTATTTGAAACTTGCTCACTCATATTGTATATCTGTATATTATTTATTTCTTCATATTCCTGTATGCATCCTGGGATTCTTGTTTGATCCCACCCCCTCTGACATGCACCCCCAATATAAAAGTGGCAACTCAGTAAAACCACACTGCCCTGTTTCCCATTTCCCTGATCTGGGTCTGAGCTGTGAGATGGAGAGAGGTCTGACAAAGAGGGGCAATTTCCACTGGGTTAAGAAGATAAAGTGTCTGTCCGTTATAGCCAGTGGAGCTTTCCACATCATTCCCACTGTCACCATGCTGTTTTGATGCTCATGCTATTGATGCTATTAATTCATCAGAACTCATGGACTGAACCGCAAACGGTCCCTGGAATTTCCTACTGTATGGGGTCACACTGAAAAAATAGGGATACCATAAAGAGACCATGGTCTGTGACAAAGCTTTACACCCAGGACTGTAATAACTGCACCCTGTGCAGCAGTGGTAATGATGGAAAATTAGCGAAACGTGGAGACTTAGCCTGTCTTCCCAGAGGGAGTTATTTGTCGTGGGAATGGCCACCACTGCGAGGCAGGATATGTCTTGTCTGCACAGAGACCGAGTAAAAGGATGATCTCTGGCCCCCTTAGACCTCGGAGGAACAAACAGATCAATGCAGCAGAACCGTACTCAAAACATTCTCCCGAATTAAAGAGCAGAGATAAGCCGAGCAACATTAAATTCAATTTCAAAGTGCAAAAGGACATTTATTTTCTCCTTCTCTCTTTCTCTTTCTCTTTCTCTCTCTCTTCCTCACTCTCTCCACCCCCCACCACCCCACGACCAATGTTGGTCACACGCAGAAAGCGGTCAGTTAGTTTACAGGTTTGAAAGATTGCTTGAAGTGGAGCCGATAAAAAGGTTAATGGTAATCACTGTTGCTTTGTTCACAAGTCATTTCATGGAGGGAAAAGAGAACGCTTTCAGAATCACTGCAGTGGCTCCTGTATGTGTGGGCATGAAATTCTGGCAAGACAGCGTGTCTGAAGTGATTTTCATCCCCCAAAATGTCTGTGTCGTTCAAAAAGGCTTACAGTGGAAACAATGCGTTAATTAAGACTGGCAACCGATTATGGCATTGGTCGAATGCTCTTTTGAATTTTCAGCTAGATGTTGTTATGCAAGACTACAATGTGTAGAAGGAATTATGTGTTATGAAAATAGCAGCTGATAGATCTCTGATTCATGAAATAATGAAGTACTTAGAAATAGAAAGAGATGGGATGAAATGTATATTTCCATTAATTTTGAAATGGCAGTTTTTTACTTACTGCTGGCCTGAATGTGGACATGCTTGAAGTGAGTTCATCTAGCATTGGTGATGAAGAGGCAGTATTATAATTATTTCTGATTTGATTTTGGGCGACACGTTTACATACAGGCCCTACAGCTGATGTTGATAAAAATTGTGATTTTATGGTGGGAAAATGAGGCTTCGTGAACCGCAGATTTGGTGGGGCTGCCATGGTTTATCAGTAACTCATTTATTCGACACATTCGCAATCATAGTGTTTGGGTTCATTTTGAACTGTTCAGTAAAGTCAGTGATTGACAGCACATGGCAGCTCTACACATCACAGAGTTCTGCAAGCCTCTCTCTCACATCAGTACCCATCAGTCCTTGGCGTCAGCCTTTTCAGCCTCTCACTGAAAGAGCAGGCTCCAGCGTCCAATCGAACGAAATGAGGGCAATGAAATTCTTATGCGCGGTGTCAAATTTCCAACAAATGAGCCCTGAAGTGAGATTTCATTGAGAGGAGAAACAAAAAGGCGAGCTGGCCGGGGGCGGAAGGCTCTGTGGTGCAGTAACGCTAAGTGGAGCAGTGAGGATGGGAATGAAATGAAATGCTGAGAAGGTTTCACTTCTTGAGCTGTCACCCGTATATTCCGTGACACGGTTTCCACGGTGGCAACAGACTTCATTCTCAGAGTTTTAGTTCTCACATGCCCTCTGTGTTTAATATCCTAGGTAGCTAGACAACTCTGAAATGCACCTCGCCAACCTTTACAACCAACCGTCGGTATTAATATCACTTCTCCGCTTGAGCTGATATTTAAAGTTTGTTATTATTATTTCTTTGCCACCAGTTATGTTGGGTAAACAGCCATGGGTTGTTCTGTGGAAGATATTGGCATATATTGTTTTCACAGAAGTGACCGTGCATTTCTCATTCTTTCTCATTGTTTGTGGGATAGAATAGAGCATGGGTGCATCTTAAGTGTGAATTCTGTGCTGTGAGTGTTTGTCTGCACACAGTGAGGCTCTGTGTTTTGCAGAGGAGGGTTTTGGTTGCATTTATCTGTGTTCTGGCTGTATGGTTAGAGTGCCTTTCCACAGCCCAGAAGGTTATGGCCTCCGATCCCAAGTCGAGTCATGCCAGAACATGTTAAAAATGGCTCCTACTGGCTTTCTGCTTGGCACCAGTGAGGCAGATTGGGCACCATTAGAGGCCCTGTGGGAGGCTGACTGGTCCAAAGGGGTGCATTGCACCGGCAAGCCACATCAAGCCGCTGAAACCGGGCTGAGTGGCGGCCGAGACACGGCAATGCTTTTTAATCATTATGGGTGTACGGGTGCATCAGAGCTTTCGCGCGGTGATGTCTCAGTATGCTCCTGACCCAAAGGTTGGAGTCGGTAGGAAAAACAGCCCGTCTTATCAAAAGTGCTCCCCGTGATGACGGTGATGTGAGGAGACAGGGGGACGCGGGACTCGCCGCTGCTCAGACTCCCCCGGGGGCCACGCCCAGGAGCCAGATCTGCCTGGGCTCTGACCTCAGAGCGGGTCACGCTGTAAGTCATGGAGTGTGGATCTGGATACTTCCTCGCCTTTTGTGATCTAAAACGCGTACAGGATTACTCTGGAAACCACGCACAGCACCCAAACATGTTAAGAAAGATCACAAACTTCTCTTAGTGTCACCAAACTGAACCAGACAAAACCATGAAATATGAATTGAACGAAGTGAATTTCAGAATTTTGCATTCCTAGTATCTGTTTTTATATACGTTTACATTGAACTTCAGTGTTCAGCGTTCAGCTTAGGTACTTTGTAAAATAGGTAATGGGTGGATATTAAGTCATCACCATTATCACGGTGATCATTATCTTGAGGTTGGCTATGCTCACTGTAGCGCCGCGACTCTGAGTGACGGTGATTGATGTGCGGCATAATGAAGTTGGTTAGGTGATTCCGCTGAAAGGCCCATTAATTTCAGCGCCTGGATCTTTGAGCCCAGAGCTCTCTGGAGGCCGTCCTCTTTAATCCACTCACCGCTCCGGCCACGTCACTCCGGCAACGCTTCTCCTGAAAAAAGCGACTTCTCTCCGCGCCAGGACAGGAGCGTAACTATTTTCCATGCACTTATAATTGCCGGACCTCTTGCTTCCCCCCCCCCCCCCCCTCAGAATCAATTTGTGGCAGGCTGGGGACGGAGAGCACTTGAAGCGCTCTGTGACAGCGGTGGTAATGAACTTTCGGGGCAGGAGTGAAAAATCCGCTCTCGCTGTAACCAGCCGGATCTCCTATTAATTATTCCCCTTGTATAATTCAGTGTTTTTAAAGTGCTGTAATTTTTCATCAACTTAACAGTCTCCATATGGCCCCAGTGCCTCTCTCGGCTCAGAGGTGCTCCCAGTCCCTGTGTAATTAGCTCTCTATATGGGAGGGTGGGGGTGCACATCAATAAAACATTTTACAGGTCAGGAGATGAGGAACCCCACCACTGGCCATCGCTGGTACTCCACGGTATACAACGTATGCATTCAGATACCTAGCATGTCCCCTTATCCAGAAAAGCTTCCATAGCATCTTGTTTAATTAAGGGTACAACAGTAGTGCCCTACCCAGGAATCAATCCGCCATCCCTTATAGATGACGATCCAGTTCCCTAACTACCTTAAATGCCTTTGTTTTACCACTGGTGTGACATGCTCAACTATTGTCTAGGCTGAAAGCAACAGGACTTAACCCTTTTGTGAGCTTTTCCAGTCTGTGCATCCTTATATAAGCTCAGTATCAACAACTGAGAGAGTGAGGGCACAAAGCATTTCAGAGAAGAATATGTCTGGAATGGGAACCTATGCCCACAGTATAACTTTTTTACAAAGTGCACTTTTATATGCATCTGCAGAGCTATGAATAATTCTTTCTCAGTTTGAAGATTTTGAAGTCCTTTATATTTGCTGTCAAAGGTTTTTATAATATTAATATTCCATAGTCAGTCTTTCCGTTATAGTCAAATATTGGAGTGCATCTGAAAGCAGATAGTCCACGTAATCTTTTTGTGTGTTTAGGTGTTCAAAGTCTTGTGTCAACAAAAATTTAGGTGATTATATTATATTATATTATATTATTTTATATTATATTTTGTGTGTGTGTGTGTGCGTGTGTTATGCTAATTTCAGTGCTAATTTCAAGATTTAACATATTAGCGGGTGTTGGCCGACAGAGCTTTGCTCTGGCGTCACATTTTATGGACCTGTGGAAAATCAAATCCCTGTCCTCAAATCTTTTTCATTTCCTCTCTGCAACACTCGCAGCTCTACCATTAAAGGCATCCATCGAGCATTCACAAAAAAAAAAGAAAAAAAAGTGCTTTCAGTCTGGCTGGCTTGCTTTAAACAGTTACATGAGAACAAAACTCAGTCTGTATAGACCTGTACCTGTGATTAGGCTACAGCAGAAGGTGATGTAAGATTGTATTCCTGTCACAAACATCTTGAGTCTCGTTTGCTTCTGGTACTGTCCCCTTGAAGGGAATATAACAAAGACGAGACAGGGCATGGTGAATATGAACGACTGTATGAATATTTCAGCGCTGACCTGCAGAGGGGACGTGTCGGGAGAGGAAAAAACACGCTACAGCTGTAAAACCATTCTTGCATGTTTCTTTTCATGCGTTTCAGCATTCACTGCAAAATGTTTTGTTGGTGTTGTCACGCTGAATATAATTCTGCCGGTTGAAGATCACACTTTTTATTCTTACCATGTGGAGAATTATGCAAAAAAAATAAGAGTATCAAAGCGGCATTCGAATAAAAAATGATCTCATTAATGCTTTTGTTCCCCAAAACGGCGCAATCATAAAGCTCTCATCTACAATTACACTCATTATCTAAATGGTGTCTGCTAATTTGCCTAAACGCACTAAAGGTCAATCCTCCAACCAACACATTTAATTTAATGTTTGTATCAAATTGAATTTTACATATGCATGATGCAATTTCTAAATTCATAAAGGTCATAGAGAACCTGCAATTAAATCTTTCAGCAGAGATGTACGTATGAATTGTTCGTATGACTATGTCAGAATGAAAAGCTTGCCATACAGACCGATACAGAGTGATTAAAAGCAGGTATGCGTGCTTTTTCAATGGTTTTTCCACTTTCTGTTCACTGCAGATGAAGACTGTTTTCTCATTAGAAGACTATCTATGCTCTGTATAGGCCCCAGCAATGTGTGGAATTCTCAAATAAGAATAATTTTGCTGATCAGGATTGATGACATTGAGCAATGCAAATAGGGTTCATTAATTGTATCTTCTCCTCTGCACTTTTGAAACTAATTTATTTAGTCTCATCCGCGAGCATTCTCATGTTTTATTTTCCTCAAGGACAATTTCTCAGTGCCCTCTTTAATGAAAAAAAAAGTTAAAATGACTTTTTCTTAAATTAAAGCAACTAAACTAACAGCAACTGGAAAAAAATTTCAGGCACACTGTCTCACCAGCAGCTCACTGCATGTGCCCGAGGCAGATTTGGGTATCGTTTTAACAAAGCGGGTCATGACCCTGTCACCACCCTAGACTGGCTGCCTACCGTAACGCCTGGGCGGGTACATGGACGATGCGTCTGAACTCCGTGTGGCACCTGACCACCCACTCAACCACCCAGGCCCCTGACAGCCGAGTTGCAACGGGCCAAGGACGAGAACCCCCTGAGCGCAGACCTACGCTGGGGACATGGCGGCCTGTAAAAACAGCCCTGGATAAATATGCAAGTCACAGCGCGGCGCTCAGTCACTTTCCATAAGCGGTAATTGAATTCTGCGGGCAGGGCCAAGTGTTGCGTAAGCCGGCCTCGTCAGCACCTAAGGCTTAATTGCGGGTGGCAGCATTAGGCCCGGGCTGTATGTAGGCCGTTGTGGGGTTACATGCTCTGTATAATTTGGGCCTGTGCTTCTATGCGGGAGTGGGGTTAAGCATGGATTCTATTTCCATCCTGTACCGATACCACTGCAGGGGAAGAGGGGGCGGGGGGTGGCCATGGTAGTTGGTGCCTGGGTGCACTTCTCCCCTCAGAAAGAAGATTTTAGAAAATCACTTTTGACAGGCACAGGTTATATGGTTCGGGATTTGATTTAAAGGCTGACCCAGACAAATTGCTCATGCGAGTGTCATATTGCAGGGTAGAACCCCTCGTTCCCATACACCCCCACCTCTCCCACCCAATCCCATAATCCGAATTTTTGTGAGGCAATACTGATTTCACAGGAAAAACACCAAGCTTGAAAATATTTAAAATGAAAACTCTCAGCCACCAGCCCACAGCCACCTGTTGGTTAGACTGTATTGGTTATAAAACAGTGACCCCTTTTTGTAAATAACTGTTTCACCAGGAATTCACAGTTCCCACAGTCTCCTTTCTGTCACTGTTCCATGGCCTCTGTGATGCCGTCCTGCTGTCTTGCTGTTTTTAATGGCTTCAGAAACAGTTGTACAGTAGCATCGCAGAGAGATCTCTCTCCTTTTCATTTTAGTTCTTTCCTTCCCTCCCTCCTACCCTCTCGCTCCCTCCCTTATTCTCTTTCAACGGCTTTTCAGCCAGAATGTGGCTTTATGTGGAGTTCCTCATTTTGACCACAGGGTGTGTGTTTAACATAGCCTTGCAGTTCTGATGCTGTGCTTCATATCTGGACAAAACGGCACCGAATCGATGAGTGCGTGCGTGTTTGTGGAGCATTTACAAGTCCGCGAGGACTAAGGCCACCTCTGAGAGCCGAATGAATCGGTGTTAGTGAAAATTAGCACGGATCGTTCACACTTGACATAAAGGTAACAAGGAACAGAGAAAGCACCCCCGACTCTGAATACATCCTCATCACTTGCCAGCGCTGGGTAATTGGAGCTCCATTTCTGCTCGTCCTTGTCACCAACGCTGGAGAAAAAAAAAGGAAGCACTCCTCGCACCACTGTCGGTCTGGATAAGCTCTTGACTTGGCACCAGCGGTAAGAGAGGCTCTGAATCTAGGGCACTTCAACTTACTTCAGGGTGAGGGCTTGACTTTACGCTCACCACAGTCATACACAGCTCAGTATATGTAATGATACACGCACTCGTATCATGTTGAGTGCTAGAAATGCTCTGTTCGGAGAGAGGCCAAGACAGCCCTGAGCCTAAGAGCTGGAATCACCCCCCTCAGCCTACACTTCCCATTTACTTGCCGTTTGATGTGACAGTCGTGCAGTCCTGGATGCAAGCCGCTTGGTGTGAGATTTAGCCTGAAGCAGCGGTCCCCAATCACAACACCTTGGCACCATCCAAATGACAGTTAGTCAGGTAGCAGGTGCCCCAGGTGATTAAGGGCAACATGGAAACAAAGTAGGGTGGTAGCTCTCCAGTTCTATTGTTTGAGGCCACTGGTTTACATTAACACTAGTGCGCACAAAACCTTTTTTTTTCCCCCTCTGACAGCTGTTGCAGGCTGTACCTTTGCCAGCTGGGTCAGTAAAATGAGAATTCCAATTGTTTGCAGTCATGGATCATGCAGGTCACTTAGATGCCGCTATGCAGGCTTTTTTATCCACATTTTGTAAAGCCCGACTCAAATAGGCCTACTTCCTGTGAATATCAAAACTGACAATTTGCATATGAAATTGTGTGGAAAGGAATCGTGGTTGAGTGGAATTTAGCAAATTTGAATGTCCCTAGAATGGCTGTTTTTTTTTTTTTTTCGCACAATGCAGATGCTTAGAGGCATAATTTATACAATAAAACTACTCAGCGTGTGACCCCCTCTGACTCAGTGAGGACGCTCACTCGGAGCCAGTGAGACCTGTGGCAGTGTTACAGATAAGAGGCCACATACTATGCATACAGTGCGCAGTTCATAGCGTGGGCGGCCCGGATAGCCCAGCGGTCCAGTTACCAGTTTTAATGAAGCTTCCAGCATCACCGAACAGCATTTCTGAAGGTGAGATGTCTTGCTGTAGACCCACCAACACAGGAGCCCACTGGAACCAGTCCTGTCAGATGGCATTACCCCCATTGCCATGTCTGCTGCCAACAGCACAGACAATGGCTGAAGATCCCTTACAGACTTGGAGCTACCTGTGTTTCCAGCTTTAATCTAGTAGCTGTAATTTCCTCAGTGGTAAAGAAGGGCTATGCTAACACACTCAGAGGGGTGTTCGGTACTCAGTGGGGCTAACACACAAGCAAAGCAGAGCTGGGTGGTGCCATTGTCGCAGTGGTAACACCTGTTAATTGGGTTGTGATCCATTCCTACTGTTCTTTCCCACTCCAGTCTTAAGTTATCATACCTGGTAGTGCCTTGTTACCTGTGCTTGTTAACCTGTGCTTATTGCCTTGTAGGTCTGCTTGTTTTCATATAGCAACATCTACTTTCAGGAGCTTAAGCAAATCCATGTGTTTCATAACAGATTATATGACTTAAAGGCATTCAACCTTGAAGCATAATTTCTGCAGTCATTGTTTTATTTATTTATTTATTTTAATTTTTTTTACCTTACTTGGCCCTATAGCAACCACTATTTGCTATTTCCTGGCCTCTGCCCCACCCTAGAGATGGTTTCTAATCTCTAATTGGAGTGAAAAGCTGCAGAGGATTCACCCACAGCAGATGATGGTCCGTCCTCTGAAATGCCGACTGCCTTTGAGTGTTTAATGTCCCCCATCTCTTGTTTTTCTCCAACTGCCCCTCCAGTAACCTCTGCACACACCCCCCCCCCACGCACACATACACACCACCACCCGTTATAGACACCGGAAGTGGCGTGACTCTGTTTGTCTGCAGTCACAAAGGCATAAGACAATAGAGGCACTGTGCTGCTTCTGCTGGGAGAAAGTTCCAGGGAAAGTGCAGGGGAAGGAAAACCACTCTCTCTCGGCGTCGGAGGCAGATCTCCTTACAGGATGTCCCTCTCTGCCTCTCTCTCCTTGCGTCCGTCCTCTCCGCAGTCCCGCGCTGTTTTTCACTGTCCGGTCCGGTGCCATCCCCCCATTCGCTCGCTCACTCACTCACTCACGCTCGCGCTCGGCTGCGCCGTGGGTTGAGCGGCAGCGCCACCCGCAGGCAGGCGCTGGGACGCCCCCCGGGGCCGGGGCGAAGGAGAAGCAGCATAATGGCCTCACTGTGTTAGGGAGATCTCAGAAGAAGCTGCCAAGCAGAGGCTATTCAACTGTTTTGACCTTTTTAATCCAATTACGCTGGCTTGGTCGAATCCATTTCCAGCATTCCACTGGGTCAGTAGGGCAACGTCTCATTGTCTTCCAGGTTTTTGCTTTCGTAAGGTTTTTCGTGAGCACGGGCACTATGTGTTTACTCAGGTGTCCAATCACACACATGCACACGCATGAACCCACATTAGTAAGCACACACACACACGCACACACATAGACACACACTCCCACACACACACACACACACACACATACGGACAGACTTACCCATCATCCTTTTTGCTCCACTTTGTCTCAATACCTGTGATGAAAATAAACATTGTAAACCTGCCAAATGTTCTTTCCGTACTTTATACTCTATATATTATGCACTGAGTATGTTGTAAGCTCTTGTGGAGTTTTCTTTCTCTGCTGTCCTTGGTTATCTCCTTTGTCCTATCCCCCATCATTTTTTAATCTATTTTAACTCTTTCTAGGTGTGATGATCCATTTGGTTTTCCAAGTAGAATTATCGGTATTTCAGGTGGCTGAAAAATGGCTTAGTTTTTTGATGTACAGTTTCTTCTCACTTCAGATGACTTTGCTATTTTGGAATAAAATGTGCTGTCAGAGTAAATTATCCCTTTTTGAGTTAATGAAATGATCTGTAGATACTCTCAAACTGTAGTCTTTTGAATTTCAGTTCTTTGCACACAATAGCTTTCAAGACTTTTCATGGAAAGTTTTGTATTTTATAGTTTTATATTTTTATGAGGAGGGAACTTTTTTATTTGACTCCATGGCCACCAAATAAAGAATGATGTCACTTTTATTTTAGCATTCAAATGACGCTAATTTTATTTGTTGCAAAGCTGCAATATGTCTTTTGACAACCAAGAAATGAGCATGTCCCTGTCACGTCTTCTTCTCGTTAGAGTGGCTGCCGATTCAGAAGAAGGAGATGAATACTGCATGCCAGTTAGCAATCTCCTACTTGTTTTTCAGTGTTCCTCGGAAATAGGTTCCTTAGTAGTCTGATGTTTAATGTGGTGGTATTGGTAGTGTGGGGTGGGGGTAAATATGTGTCAGACAGTAGAGTGCCGGTGAAGTTATGCTGTCAAACGTATAGTATGCGGCGTTTGCAGAATTTGTGAAAGAAACTCACACCTAATGGGAACCTAATGTATAAGTAAATACTTAAAAAACGTAAGATTTGAAAAAAGGGAACTGTTCTCTTACTTTGAAGTTGAGAATAAGTCTGGTCCGTCTATAAACCAGGCGGAACCTAAACGTGTTCTTCTCCGGCCATCCACAGAGACATGGCGTCAGCCTCACATGAGTTGGCCCCCTGTCAGGAAAAGCCACCCGAAAAAAGCACATGACGACGCGTCCTCTTCCCCCGCGCTAGCCGCCGGGAGGGCCTAATTATTTCTGCGTCCTCCCCTGCGCTTTCTCTCCTGTTCCGGCGGGGGAAATTCCTCCGGAGCGAAGGGAGAGAAAGGGAGAATGGCAAGCGCTCCACGGGCGGTGACAGCTGTATGGAGCGAGAACAAACACAACTGACTGGGTTTTAATTGACCGTGCCTCACATAGAAGGCTGTTTAGACCAGGCTCGCTCAACCTTACAGGGGATATAAACAGAAGAGGCAGGACGAGGAGCCAGCGCGTTTGTTTCGGAGGGGGGACCACACTGAAAGGCAGCCCGAGCGCCACTAAATCGCCAACAGAGGGAACCTGCCAAAGCGTCGGCAAACACTCTCCAGAGCCGCTTAAGATTCTGGCGGGCCCCGTGCGATTGCAGGCTCCACGCAGGCCTGGAGTTTGGGGAGCCCGCATTAGACGTGATATTTCCATGCCCAATCCTCCAAGCAATTAGGGGGATTTGTGTTTGCTTATAGCACATTATGGTTGTCACGGTGGGTGTCCCAGGTTTACTGTTTGAATTCATGACCTGCAAAAGCACAAAGCAGATAATCAATGGAATGTCACCTGGGACTTAGCTGGCCTCTTCCAATGATAAAGTGCAGTGCAGCCTCAAGCCAGACTGTGCCTGTTCACACAGCACAAATGTACCAGTGATGTAGCTCGACTGGCGTTCCCCACCCTTCACCGGAAGTCAAGTGACTTCTATAGGATTTCCAAATTGTTATCTGATGGCTTTATGCCGCTGACCTTTGACCCGGATGTTATCTGTGTTACAGGTGATCCTCGTCAGCTCCTCCATTAATGAGCGGGACCAGATGTTGTTCATCAGCACGGATGAGGGGGCCTCGTTCCAGAGGCAGCCTCTCTCCTTCACCGTGGAAACGCTCCTCTTCCACCCCAAAGAGGAGGACAAGCTTCTGGCCTACAGTAAGGAGAGAAAGGTGAGCCATCTGTCAGTTGTTTTAGTCACTACTGGTTATTAGCTGCCACTCTGATAACAGAAGGTGAATTCATTGTTTCAATCAGTTTCAGGCATTGGTGTTGTTTTACTCTAGGCTGGCAAGCTGTTGGTTGGACAGTAGCAGCTAAACTGACTGCTTTGTTGTATTGGAAGCATTACAATCGCTCCTCTTTGCATCGAAGGTCCACATGGTGCATTTAACCAAACTCCAGAGGCTCCGCAGTGGAGGCTGTGTAGAATTCAACACCTTGTCAAAGATGATTTTGTCTCAGAAAAAAACATAAACCATTTTGTTTTAAAATGGTTTAGTTAGTCATTCGTTTGATGAAAGAAATGGATACTCAGTGACCAGCTAGTATGCTGGTATGTATTAGTTCAGAATGTTTGAATGTAGAGCACAGAATTTCAGAATATCTGGAAGATGAAACAAAAAACAGAACTCTGAAGACTTCATGTCAACCTCTCAATCCCAGTTGAAAAAAAAAACTTAACTGTCTCACTAATCTACTGCTACTGATATTATAGAAAGCTTTAGTATCCATCTTATGAATAACTCAGGACCACATAGGTCCCAATAGGAAAAATACTAAGCTAAGCTGGCTTTAAAAATTTACCAGTGATTAAAGCAAATAAGAAATTTGATTACATTTGATTGCAATTCATCTTTACAGGCAGCAGCGAGAATGTTGCGTACATGATATAATTAACATGTAACCATGGGTGATTATTTCTCCATCACTTTCATCTCCATGAAAGCATCTTTCCAATGAACAGTACATCTGTATACCCCCATACAGTAGGACATTGAAAAATGCACAGAAAATGCCTAAGTCATTGCATTAAAATTGTGCTTTTTCATCAGTTGAACAGATTAACTGAAAGTAATATGGCTGTATGTTTTATTTGAAATCTGGCAGCATCCCAGGTTTTGTTTGAAATTTCTGACAAAACTGCTGAAGTAATGTAAATTGACTGTGGAATGTGCTTTTACTTCAAAATGGCACTCGAGTGTGGCAGCCCCGCTCTTTTGACATCAGGGTGCTCGTTTTTTGGACAAATTGGAACACCAGTGGTAGTCGAGGCTTGGTAAAACCGGGCTGGCCTGCTTCTCTGCTTCAAAACAGTACAGCAGGTCCTAACAATGGGAGTTTTTATTTGCTTAGCAGTTCATGTTAAGTACATAGCTGAGGAACTGAATAGCAGGGTCCCGCCCCAGATGTGAACATGTTACCTTTTGGTTACCCGTCAATGCCGAAACCAGAATGGAGCAATCTGAGTTTGAGTTCCAGGTGACCTGTAGGCTCATCCCTAACAAGCTGGGCAGATCTGACTTCTCTGCACCTGCAGGGCGTTGACGGATGGGACACAAACCGCAGCGGACGCTCGTAGGCGTTGCTCCCACCTGGTTGTCACCGGTGTTTATGATCCAGGTTGTCCCCCAGAGGGCGTTTTGTCATTTTTCCAGCAGTGTGCTGACTTGGCATCCCGGCCCTTGCTTGGTCAGTAGACTTTACCTCAGTCCCTGGCAGCGCGAGTGCGTTTTGTCTGGATGTGCTCCTCGCGCCCTGCAGGGCTCCGGAAAAAGGAATTTTTTTGGTTTGGCCGGCTGCTGTGGGGAGATGCATCTTACTGTTACTCATACCCACTGACATCTAACATATTGGCAAGCTAATTATCTGGATTATGAGCAGGATCCAATGGCAACAGCTGTGATCTGGGCACTCGTTGCTGTAGTCAGGGAGTCTGTTCCCTACAGTTAACTGCAAAGTGAGAAATGGGCTTGATGTGTGGGCCCGATGATTCATGCGGCACTTGGATATTGTTCACGAACCTGTCATTTATATAGAGAAGGACGATGAAAACAGATACACATTATTTGCTGAGCTGAAGAGGGAGGCAGGGGGCTGGGGAGTGTGTGTGTGTGTGTGTGTGTGTGTGTGTGTGTGTGTGTGTGTGTGTGTGTGTGGGGAGGTGTGGGGGCGGCGTCGGAGGAGTCAGTCGTGAAATAATTTTTCCCTCCAAACTGCAGTTCAAATATCCAGGATACTGGTTGGAAATCAATAGCTTTTCATTACCAGGGAAGATCGATTGTGCACAAACACACAAACAAAGCTCAGAGCCGCCTGAGATTAATGAGAGAGGCCTACGAACGTTGAACGAGGGACATTCAGCAGTTTGGCTTGCAAGTGCTGAATTGTTTTTTTTTTTTTTTTTGGTATGCAAACACAAATCATTTTTTATTGTTGAGTGCGCTGACAAGCTATAATATCAGAATCAACATATTTGTCCCCCAGATGACAATCAATGGAAGAGATTACTGTTTCTATCTTCTGTTCTTTGAGTATTCTTTTGTTCCTTTGTAAGTTCGGCAGCTTGTTTTGGGTGCAGAGCCCTTGCAAAAAGCCGCATGGTACTATGCAGAACTGCTGAGTCAATGCTGAATATTTCCAGGTCGTGACTGACAGGATTGATTTCTCTTCCTGTTTTCAGCTGTATGTGTCCACAGACCTGGGGAGAAAATGGACTCTGCTACAGGAACGTGTGTCAAAGGATCACATTTTCTGGTGAATATTCCATTTCCTTCTTTCTCTGGTTTTGTTGGGAATCCAGTGAAGGTCTGAGTGTCACATGACACCCAGCCAGTCTGTCAGCTCTCTCACTCAGCGATCTTATGGATCTTTTGGTTGTTGATCATTTTTCTACATTTCTTGGCAAAAGAAATAAAATGTATGAAAAAAGTTGTGCGTAATAAAATTGAGAACAACTACTTCAACTACTTTACAACATTCATAGGACATGCTGTAACCACGTGTCAAAATCTTCAGTATGCTCTTAAGTGAAGGATAAAACCCTCTAAAAAAATAAAACAATGACACAATTAATTGAGCATCTTGAATAAGTCTGTTTTAGGGTTTATTTAAATGAGAGGATGGGGTACTAGTGTAAGGACACAAAGAGAAAGGTTTTTTCACGTTGTGTCAGATGACATAATGCTGTTTCATGCATTCCTACACAAAGACAGACCTGATCGCACCCGAGTCTTTCTCTAAGTTTTCACGAGGGTAAGAGGGTGAACGTGCGCTTAAGGTCAAAGAAAAACATTGTCCACTGCTCAAATAGAAAATTGTTTTGTGGCCTGTTGGTTACGGATCAGTGAATTTAAACCCGGGAGTTTCGAGCCTTAGACAGTGTGATTTATTTGTCTATGGCACACACAGAAATCATATCTGGCTGGAGGTGGGGAGGCCAAATACAAAAAAAGCCATGTCTGTGTACATCAACAAATGGCACTAGACAGATAAATTTAAATAATTAACTTTTATGAATACATTGATTCTTGTATGATTCTTGTACCTTTATGATACATTGATTTAAATGCCAATAAATAAAAAGCATACAATAATAATAAGAAGAAGACATATGCTTGCAGTATTTTTTCAATAAAATAAAATTTTGAAAGGCAGAAGATGTTGCATTCATTACTGTGAAATGCCAACAAATAAAAAGCATACACCAATAATAATAATAATAATAAGAAGAAGAAGAAGAAGAAGAATAGGAAGAAGAAGAAAGAATACATTTTGAATTCTCATAATGTTTCATGCTTAATATTTTTAGTAGTGTTGCATTTTATAACCAAGAATAGCCAAGGATTTAGCAGTGCCAGTTTCTCCATCTGGAAAACTCTTGAAACAGTGTTGTAACTTAATCCTGTCACAAAGTCCAGAAGTAGATGATTGTAAGAGTTTGGAATTAGTTTATCCTCCTTGATGGCTTTTACGCTTGTTAAAAAAGGAGACTTGGAAGTCAATCTGTTCAAATCCGATGCACTTTCAAGACTAAAAGCACTGCAACCGAAGAGGGTGGTTTGCTGTAATCCACGCAACATCTTTATTGAGTCTTCATTTTCAGTTTACACTCTCTCAGGGCTGGTTTTTACTTATTAAAGCAGTAATCTGCTACAAAGTGATTGTGATATATAACAGAAATAAAGTGGGCATTGTGACATTCCGGCATTCCATCCATATAATAATAAGCATTTTTTTAGAGAAGAGAGGAGCACTGAGAAAGCATAATACATGTTCAAACAAGCACGCGCACACACACACACACACACACACACACACACACACACACACACACACATATACATGCATGCACACAGACGCACGCACACGAAACATTTCTCTCTCATCCCTCTCACGGAGCTCCAGGTTGCTAATTGCTTGTAAAGAGAGCTTTATTGCAGCACTAATGGAGTTTTTATACCTCAACTCAATCTTTTAACAAGCCAGAGGTATTCTGCAAGCCACGCTGTTGACTCCTAATCAGATTAGCTTTATGGCCGAGAGAACACAGGGAACACGCCTGTTTTTAATGGAAACACAGTTTAGCTGTGTGGCTGGTTTTCATGCCACAGAGGTTTGTAGTTTCTCTCTTTCTGTTTCTCTCTCTCTCTCTCTCTCTCTCTCTCTTGCCCTTACAGTCTCTCATGTTTGGAAAATGTCAGACAAAAGAATTCATGCATATTGAATAGTTCATAACCTGTTTTGAGGTTATTAATATCACGCTCTTGGTTTACAGCTAAAATAAATTTCTGTACCCTGTCAGTTTAATGGAATTTTTTGTCTAATTTTGATTCAATTTGAAAGGTCTGTGGAAGGTGTGGATGTGGACCCTGACCTGGTGCACATGGAGATGCAGGACGCAAGCGGAGGTACGGTGTGTGTGTGTGTGTGTGTGTGTGTGTGTGTGTGGTGTGTATGTCTGCACGTGAGTGTGTGTGTATGTGCGGGTATGTGTGTGTGTGTGTGCGTGTGTGCGTGTGTGTGTGTGTGTGGTGTGTATGCATGTATGTGTGTGTGTGCTGTGTGTATGTGTGTACATGAGAGTGTGTGTGTATGTGTATGCATGCGTGTGTGTGTGTGTGTGCGCTGTGTGTATGTCTGCACGTGAGTGTGTGGGTATGTCTGGGTATGTGTGTGTGTGGGTGTGTGTGTGTGCGTGTGTGTATGTACACATGTGCGTCTAAGGCCTTCCAAGGCGAGCCTCGCTCTTGTCACTCTCCGGAGATCCTCTTCACCCTCTCTTCAGCCCACAATTCAGGACACTCAGGGCGGCTACCTCTCCATCCACCTCCCTTTGCTCTGCTCCCAGAACAGCCTCTGCTCTCCGGTTCACACACACGCATACATGTACAGTCAATTAGCGGGAGGCATGGGAAGGTGATTGCGTATTGGTGAGAGGTCAAAAGGAGTCTCTCCTGAAGCATGAAACTGGATCATCATATCAGCCGGAAGGAAGGGTGTCTGTTAGCTCTGCGGCCTTTAGGGAAAAACTCAGAGTACTTGTGGATTCAGATACACACCTGTGTATAATATAATTACCCATGATGCATTGAGGTTGACCCAGAAAGGAGAGGGAGAAAAAGTTCACAGCACAAGCATTGATAATTCACATGTTTTCCTCATAATGTAGTCGTGTTTGATAGAAATCAAGTTTCTATAATCCTTTAATCACATTTATCTTATTTGGAATACTAATGAAGAGGAAAAAAGATCAGCCAGAGAGTATCTTTCTCTGGGTGTCATGCTATGATGGGTGGTGCTGAAGCTACAGTCAGAACAAACACACAGTCTTTGCCAGGGAACCACAAAGGGTATAGCAATATGCTACGTAATATGGAGACTATTTTTGGAATAGTGCTATTCAAATGTTATTCAGTCACCGATGTATGCAGTATTCAGATTGGCTGGTGTAGGCAAGCCCATAGAGCTATGGGAGCCATCCAGATGATTTAAATATTGGTGAATCTACACAGCTTTGACTACTGTTGCTGCGTGTCACATGACACGCTCACATGGTGGCTCGTGCGGTTAGTGGATGGGGAGAGATTCAGCATGTGGGGACAAGTTGTCTCCCCTCCTCCCTGCCAAGGTTAAACGGTGGCAGCTGGTCTGAGCGGGGGGGCAGGGGGGGGTGGGGGCCTTGAAGGACACTGCTGGAGCGTGAGTTCTGGCTCCCCCCCTCCCAGGACAGTCTGGGTGCGGCCACAGCATCTCTGTCGCTCCTGGAGGGCGGATGAGAGGGGGGCAGGCCGACCACCAACTGAGACAGAACTGGCCCTCCAGCTCTGTTTGTGAATGATTTATCATGAGTGCTTATGGGTGGTGAGTCTTCATGACTCCTGCGGTGCACATTACATCTAATATATCATTAACAAAGTCTGTACACATTCCCCTTTACAGGTGGACAGTGCTTACAGTGGCAGTATGGTTCCTATACTTAACAGCATTGTTGTCACAGAGTCAGGTTATGTAGTTGTTTACGTAGCAGTGACCCAGCCCAGATTCATGCCCACTGTTGTTTTCACACTCACCCATTTTCTGTCATCAGCAGCTTTGTAGAGCATGTTTGGATGTATTCGCAGGGGTCATGGTCAGGACACAACTCCTGGCTAAATTCACAATCAGGCCGTCCAATGATCTGCCTGTTCCATTGGCTAAGTAAATCCTTCTTTTTCCAACACAGCTATACTGTGGTGAAAATTTCGCTGCCTGGTAGCCACACACCGGTGATGGAGCTACCCCTTCTGACCCCCATCACTGTAAAGCACTTTGAGATCCAAAAAGAGCACAACATGAATGCACTCAATTATTATTCTAATTATTGTTATTAGAACTCAGGGCAGTGAATCACAAGGGGTTTGGGATTGGAAAGGTACTTGAAGAGAACGCCCAGCAGAAACTCACCTCTCTGGACCTCTGGCCCACTCCTGTGGGCTCTTCAAGGGCTATGCTGCGGTCCTGTGAATCGCTCACTGAAATGGACATTCAAACAAATATTTGGGTGGGAGGAAATGCCAAACCCCAAAACCTTCTTACAAACTGTCTTCCAATCCAAGTAATATCCATTTCCCCCTGAGAGGTGTAAAGTCTCCGCGCTCTAACCCTCGTGTTCGTGTTTTACCTCTCTTTCTCTATACACTCCTCTTTTTCTCTTTCCTCATTCTGCTTTTGGTCTTTGTGCATGTTTGTGTGTGTGTGTGTGTGTGTGTGTGTGTGCGTGTGCGTGTGTGCACATGTATAAATGAAAGTTTTATTTCTTCAGTGTAACATACTTTCTCTCAGCACACAGCACACTGCAGAACACTTTCCTTCATTAGCTTTGGTAATCTCTAAAGTTGCTGAATTTTTTTTTTTTTTGTGAGGACAGGAAGTAACACTGGCATTTAACTGGAAGTCAAAGCTAAGGACAAATATTAATGGAATGCAGGGGAAGTGTCCTTTTGTCCTGTGTTAATTGTGTTTTTTTTCCAAATCAATTAATTGTTTTATAATCAGTTGTTTGGAATTGCATGTTACCTTGCAAAGCCCTGAGAGCAGTCATAGTGAAGAGCCTCGCAGTTTAAATAAATACAGTATGCCACAGCCATGTGTCACAAAGTCAGACTCGCACATTTAGATATCTAATTGCTTTTTAATGAGCCGTTCCTTATGCTGTTCGATTAAATGTCCCTTGATTTCAATAAATTATGCTGTCAGTTTTGTTTGGGTGAAAATAAAGCTACAACAAAAACAAAACAAAAAAGAACATTAATGCTAAAACAGCTTGAAATATCACCTTGGGGAGGTGAGTTTTTTTTTTTTTCTTGAACTGTTTGCATTGCGGCTTCACACTCCTTTAGAAAAAGATGCTGAGTATTTGGTAACTGCTGCTGATGCAGCCTCTGTGCGATATTCAATAGAGGCCTTGCAACGGCAGTTATCTTCTCCTGCTTTTAAATAAATCCTCTGCTGTGTTGGCTTCAGAGAGGCTCAGTGCCTGTGAGGATCTTACACAGTACCTAATTCTGCTCATTATATTGCGTGCTACCTGATACCTTTCATGTGCCAGCCTGCTCTCCCAGCCCCCAGCAGATCCTCTGCTATTGCGTCCCACTCTGAAACTTTTCTCCTTTAATGTTTCGTGTTTGGCCAGGCTTCCTGTACGTGACCTGCCTGATCCAGAACTGCTCCGACAAAATGGTGACTGCGCAGTTCCTGGGCAAGATTGACCAGAATTCCCTCTCTGTCCAGGATGACTACATATTTGTGAAGGTAAAAAAAAAGCCTTTGTCAGTTTATCATTTTCCTCTCTGGAACGTTTTGAAATACGTGTTGGCTAAGCTTTCTCAGCTGTGTGGCTCCCAGATTGCATTGACAGGTCACCATCTTGATGTCCTGTTTGTTTTTGTGAGATCAAATAAGATGGGGAAGTCCTCTTACCTTTTAAGGAAGACTTTATACTCGTATCACTCAAGGAACTGAAAAACAAAAAGTGTGGCTTTTGGCACAGCTACGGAAACTACGTCATAACCAGAATCCTGCCTGTTCAAATCCCAGGCGGGCCACTGCATTCACACATTTCAGCGAGCTGCTCAACCTGAACCGCTTCAGTAAATATCCAGCTGTGTCAATGGGTAAAACATAAGCTCTGTAAGTTGCCACAGATAAGGCCGTCTGCTAAGCAAATGAATAATATAACGCAGTGTCAAAAAGTCCTTGTTTGATTTGTGTGAAACGGCAGCTTGGGTGTAGGAACAGCGCGCGCGGGGGGGAACGGCGAGCGTAGTGCGTGTGTGTGCGATGGAATCGTAGCAGCTTTAATCACAGATAAAGACCCGCTTTTGACTGCTGTTGAATTGGAATGTGCTTCAGCGCCTCTTCAGAGCGGCTGTGTGGCTCGTCGGTGCGCTCACGCCAGCGTGTTTAAATGAGCAGCCCGTTCCTGCTGGTAGCCGTTTCTGTGGGCAGTGCTCACAGGCTGTGCTGTTCACTTGTGTGCCCGTACCCTGGGGCCACGCGTGATGCGCTGTGTTACTGAGGGACAGCAAGCCCACGCAACCCCAGGCAGGTTCTGTGCTTATTTGGGCCACAGGAGGGCTGCCATGGATACCATGTGAAGGAAGCAGACTGGGGTCGTGGTGCAAGCTGGGAAATGTAGTTGTTGTCTCACAAAGGCTTGTTTAGTCATCCCCAGAATAATGTTACTCAGTATGCCATATGTGAGGCAATCAGAGTGAAAGAGCTTCCTGAATTATTTTAAGGTGACAGTAAAATTAATAGTAATAACTCAATCAGAAATTACATCATGTGTCTCTCCTCTCATCCTGTGCCTCAAAATTAGGAAAACATAAGATGAACATGGAGTGGACATCCCTGTTTTTATTTATTTGCCTTTCTGATGCTCCAGTTTTTTAGGCCAACTATCAATCCAGGGCATTTTTTTGTTTTACGTAATATTATACATTTGCAGAGATGGATATTTATTGAGACAATTAATTGAAATAATCACTACCCTCAATGAAATTACTCCCAATTGCCCTCAGTTCTGGGCTTCATTCAGTGATGGCCTGTCTGTTCTCATTTGCGGTTTCCTATCTGACAGGTAGCTGTGACAAAATAGGTATGCATTCCCTCTGCTCTGAAATAAAGGTTATCATAGGTGCCCAGCTGAAGGAAGCGACAGGGTGCCTTAATTGGGCTTCCACTGGCTGTGCTCCCCAAGACGCCAGAGGGCCTCTGACTTTTGCTTTTCAAACGGATCTCGGTCCTCTTTGGCATCGGTGCTTAGCCGCAGCCAGACGGACGGCCTTCCGCTGGAGCACTCCCTGTCCGCCGGGCCGAGCGCGCCGCCAAAGCCCCGTCCCGCTGGCAGAGCGGGGACGGACACAGGATGCGGCGCGCCGCGAGCGGAGACAGACTCCCCTCACCGCACCGCGGAGAGCGGGGAGAGCAGGGAGCGCCCGGCCAGCGCTGGGCTTTGGCACGCGATTGGTAACCCACGCTGGAAAAAGTAAACAGGCCAGGCAGTAAATTTAGCGGCGCACGCGGAAGCGCGCTGAGCGGTAGTTCATGTGCTGATCTGCGTTTGCCGTTAGGACATTCTTCCCAGGCCTCGCGGGCCGATGCCGTGCTGCGACTCCTGTTGAAGAGGTTTTCAATTTTCTCCTCTCGGTTCAGGAGCGGTCAGCCAGCAGGGGTCTGTTCAGCCAGCTGTTCTTCAAGGTGACCTTACCAGACCGTTCTGTCTCCTCAGAACAGACAGAAGGTCTTTGTGGAAGACAAACTCTCACCAAGACGGTGTGAAAAAATCAGACTGTCTGGGAAAGAATTGACACCCGTAACCACAACACTGCCACACCCACCCTGAGTCATAAAACCTCATAAAATCTCATACTCCACTCATTACTGCCCCCCCCCCCCCCCCCAAGGGAAGAGGAAGAAGGGTGTGAGACTCCTGAACAATGGCCAATCAGAGAGATACAGCAGCCAGCAGTGCATAGCCCCTGATCTCTGCTGATCGTGATCACAGTATTGAAGATTATGATAATGATGATGATAATGATAATTATTATTATGACGATGATGTCATCAGTGTAAATTATGATGATGATGACAGGGGTGATATTGACAATGACAATGATGGCATTGCTGACGAAGAGTACGCAATGACATTGAAGATGATGATGCTGATGATGATGATGATGATGATGATGATGATGATGATGACGATGCCTCTGCCAGTCCCTGTTTGAGTAGTACAGTGGGCTCCCTCCTGTGTTCTGAGCCAATGACATATCTCAGAAAACAGATCGCCTCTCTCTCTGTAGCATGTGAGGTCCAAGCATCACCTGGTTCTTGTCTCCAAACTATCAGCACTTGGCCATCTACTATGCGTCTGAGCAGGGGCAGGAGATAGTGCATCTGCAGCACTATCACACATTAAATCACTGTGTAAAAATACTACGCTAACCTACATTCCACCTTTGTTGCGTAACCCGAGCTATATGAGGATTGTGTTTGTATTTCTTTTTATAGAGTCCCCTCTGAAAGTGGATGCTTAGTGGTTAAATATTAATAATGCAGACTGAGCTCCTGGAGTAGAATGGAGTGGAGTGGCCTCTGTGGAACAGAGAAGAGACAGAGAGAGAGAGAAGGAATGTGGGACTCTGTAGACCTGCAGAGAGGAACTTTGTGAAAGTCCTGACATCTCGTCTCTCTGTATTTTTCCCCCTCTGAATTTTTCACCATGGAAAAGATTACCGGTTGAAGGAGTGCGCTGAGCTGATGCCTCTTTTTTTGAAAACCCCTGTTGACGGAAGCGCAATCAGTGTGGCTTTTTTGACTGCCTGTTTCTTGTCAGGACATCACTGAGGGGCTCCCATGTCTGTGTGCCCTCCTGCCATCTTTGAGGCCGAGCTTTCTACCAGCTGTCAGCCGCAGGTGATGGGACCCTCCCACCCTGTGGACCGCTCATGCGCAGGACAAACAGCATTTCCTTTACCCTGGAAGTTACATCACTTTTAAAGAATGCACAGCATGTATCCATGGACACATGGGTATACTGTGTGCGTGTGTGTGTGCATGTCTGTGTGTGTGTGTGTGTGTGTGTGTGGTCTTTTTCTCCCTGTTAATCCCCTCTTTATTGCCACTCTCGATAGGAGATGGGAGTATACGGCAGGCAGAAGTGCTGCCCGTAGTCCTGTGTTTATTTTTCCCCAGCCCTCCCCCGATGTCTGATTAATGAATCCAGATAGGAACAATTAACCAGGAACAACGTCAGAGCACCACATCTCAATCAAGCCCAGAATGCAGAAGAGATGTAAAGGCGGCAGGGTAAAGGAAGCGGTCATCGTGGCAGACAGCCCCCCCCCCGCTCCCTCGCTCCCAGTCTCTTGTGGTTCTCATTAAAATGCGTTGTCATGTTTTCTCCCTCCCGGCATCCTGGATGGGCAGTTACACCGCAAACGACAGGCAGCACAAGATCACCGTGCTTCGCCTCACCTCATCAGATTCCCGTTGGACACTCGGGGCCTGGACTCAGAGCCTAATTGGGCCCACGCAACTGTCAAGGGCATCAGGCAGGGGTTTAGAGACAGAGACGTGCCACTGAGATTGAAGTGCATTTGCTTTTCCCTCTTCCTTCATCAATAATGCCTCTCCTTTGAAGCTCCAAGCCTACAGATCCATGTGCTTCTCGCTTTGCTGGTTCCATCTGTGAATGCAGGGCAGCTGTGTTTAGTTTTCCACCGGTACGGTTTTCAAATGAAGTCGACCAAGTGTCCTTGCTCTTCTGTTCTACTGATTTCCCTTTTTTGTACTCACTGTAATAATATTTTCGTGTTTTCTTTTTCTCTGTTCTGTCTTTCAAGGTTACCACGGGAAACCGCACTAAGTACTACGTCTCGTACCGTCGGAATGAGTTTGTCCAGATGAGGTTCCCCAAATACGCCCTGCCAAAGGTACGCTCATGTCTTAACACCCTGAAAAAGTCATGAAAACCCCACAACTGACCACTGCAGTGCATGTGTTAGTGAAGGCACTACTCTGTGGTACTCAAACATGATTTTACGTATGGATGGTTTCAGTGGAATTCATATGATCTGATACCCACAAATAGCAGTTGTTTGGATTGTCACGTGCAAGCACACTGCAATGAACGTTTATACATACATTTTTTTTTACTTTGCCTAAATTGCATCAGTGAAAAACCAGCTGTAAATGGATCAGTTGTATAAATGACTTATTTGTAAGCCACCCCAGATGAGGGTATCTAGTAAGCGATCATATAACAACGCGTGGTGAGACGTGGCAAGCAGTTGTGCTCTCTTATAAGTGCAGTCCTGCCACAAGCCCATCCAGTGTCTGCTGTAGTCCCTCTGGAAAAAAGCCTGCGGAGAGAACAGACTGAAAGACCTCGTGAAGGTGCACCTGGTGTGTGTGGAGCTTTGTACGGGAAACAACAATAAAATCACACATGTGGGGCTGACAGCCATGTGGAGAGCAATGTTCCCTGCCTGCGGCATGCAGGGATGGCCTTCTTTGATTAGAAGCAGCAGTGCTCCTCTGTGACACTGCATGCGTGGCTTGGAACAGAAATGGGAGAGGAGACGGTCCTCCAGCTAAATCCAGCTCTACTGCTTTAGTGCGTGAACCCAATGTGGACTGTTGGCTGGGGGAACTGGGCTTATAACCAGAGGGTCACTTGCTAAAAACCCAGGTGATACTGCTGGTGTACCCTTGAGCAAGGCACTTGACTACCTTCCACAAATGTCCCAGTATATGAATAGATATTTATGGATGGATACAGTTGGATTTTTGCAAAAATGCCAGCTGTGATGTAAGCAGTGGCTCTGATTCTGGTGTCCTTAGCTGTTGTTACTGTGAAAGGACTCAAGGCCAGATATACAAAAGGGTCATGTGTGTTATGCAGTTAGTAAACACCTACAAAAATGTGTGTGGGCTTTACTAATTAGTCACAACAGGTGAAATATGCAATTAGGACCTGCCTGTTGAGGATAGTCTAAACTGTAAAGGGGTTTTGCAAACGGGGCCTGTAAATTTTTTCTTTGAACGTACTGAAGCCACTTTTATATGTAAGCCAAATATTTGCCCGGAAATATTATGATGTCTGAAAAGCAGGTGCTAACACTTGCCTTTGGGGCATGCTATATGGCTGTATGGCTGTATGGATGCAGCACCATGAAGAAGCTAAATAACTCATTATCATTATTGTGGAAGCCTAATGTTTCTGTTCTATATTTTTATTAAATAGATGTGTATATTGGGTTACAGGTTGGCAGGGCATAGGTACCCCACATCTATACAGCACTGAGAGTTAGGTCCTTTTTGTGATTTGATACAGAAGTAACAACAATTACCCTCAGGTCTGACTCATTACAGACATTAACGTCCGTAATGAGTCAGAATGAGGTGAATAGGTTTTTTTGTAGTCTATTGCATTTTTGGTGCAAAACACATTCATCCTGCAGCCTGATTTTTACAACTAATTACTATCAATTTATGTATTGTCCAATAATAGAAGGCATGTAACACTTTGGCACTGCTGCCCAATATTATACGCGTATCAGTGGTATTTGGAGTATATTTAAATTCACTCTTGATGAGCTATTAACTGCATAAGGGCCAAAGACATTTGCTCCAAACACAGTAAAAACATGGTCCTGATTGTGAACATGAGGGATTGTTTTCCCCCAACAGGGCCACCCCTGTCTGACAAGCACAGTATTGCACTGAAGCCTCAGAAATGCATCGAGCCTGTTTTAGTGAGACACTCTGCAGACACAAGTGAACAGCACTGATTGGAGCAGTGGCGATATGACTGGGGCAAAAAAAAAAAACAGAGGTGGATGAGGATGGTCATAGTCAACGGCGCACATTTAACCTGCAATCACATCTGCAGCTCTGAAGGCCTGTATGATTATGAGTTTCCCTCCGAAACACTGGTGGCTGACTGCACAGCAGCCTCTTAACGCAAACCTCAGCAAAATAACATGCATGATAAGAGAGGGACAGGGTAGCAAGCCCCCATATAAGAAAAGATAAATGCACCTCCTGTATTTTTAATCAAGCTCCCATCAGAGCAAAGTTACTGGTCACCTGTAATAGTCAAGATTTTTGAAGAGACAAGGCATTTTAGTCTTCTTCTTTTTTCATATCCCTCTCCCCTCCCCAACCCCCCCCCCCCCTTTCCCGATCCTTCAAAGACTTTTGTTTCCCTTTGTTCTGGTTATCTGGGGTTGATTTGGCTGATGGATCACAGATTGCAACATTGATCAGTTAGTTGGCAAAGCAAATACAGTGTGAGAAGGGAAGGACATGAGGAAAACAGGTCAGGGCTGCACAACTCGCTGCTTTCGTCTGTAAATAATTGAAAAGCTTTTTAAAGTCAATTGGTACAGTAGTGCAATTTCGCGTCTCACGCTGCCTCGTTTTGCAGTATAGATTACAGCGCAAACTGAAAAGCTCCATGCTGGTTTGTTGACTCTCAAGCCTTTAGTGGAATAGCAGTTGCTAAATATCCCTTTTTCTTTCTTAGTCATCTATCGTTTTGTCTATCTATTGATGTTTTTTTGCAAACCCCGGTGGATTTATGTTAAAATATGGTTTTGGATTTTGCAAAGAACAATTGAGAAAGAGTCGTTTTGAAGTGCCTGTTGTTTTTTGCTTTGAAAGCAGGCCAGTAAAGACTTAGATGCTCACAAAGCACAGTGACACATGGATTTGCATCTCACTGGCATGATGTTATGCAACCAGGGGGGCACGGTCTCGTCTATCTGAGACATTAATGAACGTGTTCAATAAACATCGCCCTAAAGTTATATAATTTTCAGTATTTTAATTAACAACATAAAAATACAATTGATTGAGACCAGAGTTCAATCTTTTTCCTCATATTTTATGCTGGAGAAGAGCCTCTTAAAATGTCACATACACCGCACTATGGCGTGTATTTCTTAAGCACTGCAAAGATTTGTACAACAGCACATATAATCAAGCAGTCTCAAAAGTGTTTTGACTCAGATGGCCACTGGCTAGTGACTGTTTTCATGTAGAGTCTGGGCTAAGGAAGAGTGAACCCTTTGTGAATATGAATGTACAGTGGAGTTATTATGGTGGGAGCTGTACTTATGTGGGGTTATATCTGGAGAGGGGGAAAAAACATGTGAAACCAAATCTTGGCATGAGAATATGAAGTGTTTATTTTGCAGTCTTTAAAGCTTTCATCTCATTCTTCTGAGGTTTTTAAATGTGGAGGCGTGGCAGAGATTGAAGAGATGGAATTAAATCTACAAATTGCTGACCCACCCACCACTCACAAACTACAAATTAACAAATAGTAATTAACCAATTTTTTTAACCACCCACAAATGAAAAACAATGCTAATGTAATGATTTGGGCTCTAATTTGTGGCTAGTGGTCAGTGGAAGGCACTACAGGCTCTGGGGTTGAAGTTTTTGATTGGCAGGTAGGTTCAGGGTTTGATTGAATCTGGCTGTGCTGTCAACAGGATTATGTTTATCCATCAAATGCCTGTTGATTTTGCTCCTAGATTAAATTTTGAATGGATGGTCTAAAAGTGGTCAGCGCGTTATTGGATCACATAGTGCCAATGGCACAAACAGTGCAATAATGAATTCCAGTTGTTTATGAATATATATTAAATTTTTCTCTAATACCAATGTCAGTTTTTATGAAGTATATGATCTATCATTATTTTCTTGTGTGTGTGTTACTTGTGTCACTTCCCCAATTCCAAATGCTCTGTTTCCAGACCTCGTTGACTTTTAGTTGTAAAATTAAGAAATGGCTAAGCTGGGAAAGGAGCAAACTGAGTTCTCATTTGTGTACTTGCAGAGCAGTCCTGTGGGGTTTAAGGTAGAGCAAGGGCTTTGTCCCAAGTCTGGAGAGGTGGTGCTTTAGCCTATGTTGATTCTTAAGCCGTGAGCCCTAGCACTCCTTCGGCCACAAGGTCCCCCAAGGCAGCCAGTTGAATGACAAGATAACTTTACTCCTTTTCCCTGTTTGTCTTTTTACCTTGTATGAGGCTCCAAGGGTCTCAGCTCCCATAAGATTTTGATGCCAAAGAAAGAAGATCAATCCAGATCATAGTCAAGATTAGCTCAAACATGGGTACAAAGCTGTCTCACAGCACTGTGCCTCCCAGCTGATCCATGAGCCTCCAGCTGTGAGTGGGCCCTGGGCCTCTCTTTCCCTCAGAGGTTTCCCGGTGCAGGCACCAGCATCCCCCTGCTGACTGTGATGGATGGAGCAGCCTGAATCCTGGTATCCCGGTCTGATGGAGGGCACTTATCACTCCGAGCTCCGTCAGGGTGACGCTGACAGAGAGAGCTGGGATTGAGGCCCGGGGTGGGGAAAGTTAAATGCATCTCTCCTGAGAGCGCCATCCCTCCCTCCCTCTCTCCCTCCCTCCCTCCGTCGGCGGCCAGCTCATGTCATCCCTACAGCACCTGCTCTGCTGAATTATGGCGCTAATGAAAAAAAAAAAACGCTCTCAATCAGCCGGCCCAAGGGACACTGGTCCCGGAGCTGTGGGTATCTCAACCACGGGGGAGAGAGAGAGAGAGAGAGAGACCTGACGTGCCTCTGGGGACTCTAATCCGTGTGGATTTCAAAATATGGGCTTCAGGGGAAAGGGGGGGGGGGTCCAGCTGAGAGGTCCTCTTCTATGAAGCAGGCGGAGCAGAAGACGGCACAATATGTTTCACCAGGCAGCACAAGGCTCCGCGAGTGCTGACCATCTGCACACAGCTGACGCCACCACCAAGCAGCCTACTTTATAAAACATGACAGAGGAGAGTTGAAGTCATTCTGCTCACTTTCAAAGTGGGCCAAGAATGCCGCCCTCTGTTTTTTTTTTTTTTTGTGCTGGTTTCGAAAACTAGCACATTACATATGACACGACTGTATTCCTCTGCTCAGCAGATACCCTTACAGTTTCATCGCTGTTGTGATTAACTGGCTGGATATAGAGCTTACGAGTGGCATTTTAATATCCGATCAGATGTAATTAAACTCATGTTTGTTAGTGCTCAGCGGGGATTATTTTTCTAAATGTGATTCAATTAGGCAGATTGAGTGCTTTGTTTTACCACTTCCACTTGGCTACAATGGAGAACTCTGTGAAGAGAGTTAAAGTCTGTTTGAGTATTTACCTCAACTTTGCTCTGTGGTCTGCAGTTTATTTTTAAGCGTTTGTGACTTTGAAACCAAATACGAGTTTGCGTTTGTGTAAAACCGTTGTGAGAATCCCACGGACAGCATTGCGTCACTCACTCCAAGCTGAGTAGAGAGTACATGTCAGTGGACTTCCTTTATTTTAAATTGTCTTACTGTCTATTTACCACAGATGTCTGCCCACCAGTAAGCAACTAATGTCCAAACTAAAGCACTTTAATTCTTGCTCTGGAGAGAGTTAATGACGAAAAGCTTTCTTGCCTGGACGTGATCTTCAGCGTATTTGCTTGCATGCTCGTGTTTATACTGTAACTGGACACAGGCAAGCTCACGTTGGCCATGTTCATCTGATCTCTGCCTTTGTTTTGGAGCAAACTAAACTGCAGTTTAAACAGTATGCACTGCCTGTCTCCTCTTTGTTTTTGCTGCAATTTTTAGCCACAGTTTATTAGATTCGTCAACATGCGCCGAACCTGGCATCCTCAGTTTCACTTTTGAACACGGAACACATGCGATCACACGCAACGTGCATGCCGTTCTCCTCAGCCCAAAGGCGCCAGCATTGTTATAATCGTGTGTTTATATGGCGGAGGCTCTTATCCAGAGCTGCATACAAGGCTGTCATGGAAGGGAACATATTGTTCGTGTCACAAGAGTAAGAGGTACTGGGAAGCAGGCGCAGAGCAGCACAATAGTAACGCATCAGTGATGAAGCATCAAGCTGAAAATCAAATGCCAAAGATGTAAGCCTAAAAGTCTATCCCATTATAAGTGTAAAGGTGGTTCACAGAAAAAAAGTTTGTTCATTGTTTGCAATCAGTGTCAGCAATCACTCTTAACAAAAAAGTTGACCTTCCACCATTCCTTTGAGAAATTCAGCTGAAGGGTTTTTGAACATGGTAAACTGTTGATTAATAATGGTACACTCATGACCATGATGACAATGCTTTTGGGCACAAAACTTCTGTGTGAATTTTGGTTTATCCTGTAGGACAAAACGTGATACATACCATAATATGTTTAAGATTTGCTCATGTCGATATTACACCACTGTCAAGATGATATACAATGGTGTTTTGTCTGATTTTCACCTGTGACTGTGGATGTGTTACACAATGGAATTGATGTTGCTTGGTACTTAATTATGTGGCCTCCTTTAGATAATGTTTGTGGTTAATTGGTAACACTATTAATGAATCACAGCACCCACCTGATGCTTTTAATAAGTCTGATTAATCACTTAATTATCACCTGTTACTATTGCAAGCAGTCAAACTGAGATCCTGAGAACCAACAGTGATACACACTGATGAAAGCTTAGCCCAAAACATGTTTTTTATACTTTTGTGCTTAATTGCAATTTTGCAAATTTGAAGAGATGAGTCCATTGACCAAACTTCTGTGTGTGTGCGTGCATGTGTGTGTGTGTGTGTGTGTGTGTGTATAAACCACCTTTACAATTACAGATTTATTGTGTTTGGTTTCACATACAAACCAAGCATTGAAAGCTAAATGAGTGCAATATGAACCATTTTTATTCATCAGGGGCCATCATCATAAGCACTGTACTGGGCCCCTTAACAGGAGTATAGAGTAATCCAGCCCTGGGTTAGAGCAACAGGGAGAGCTGAATTAGGACATCCATCAGAAATACCTGCCCTCTGCTCTGAAGGCCTTATCCCATTAACACAGAGAGGAGAGGCTGCAGTCACTAGAGTCCAGGGGTCACATGTAAAGGTGTGTTAAGTCATACAGCCAAAAACGGAGGGCCTGAGCTTTTCTTCTGAATGGTTTCTGTGTTTTTAAAATGTCTGGTGCAGGCCTGCGTTAATAACACTGCAGTTATTTTGGTCTCCACCAGAGGAACCTTAATGATGTCTGCGTGTTTCAAGTTTAACAATCTATCTGCCATCTACCTCTGAGGGCCTGGAATGAATCTACACAATCATTACCACATAATGCATAGGTTGTATAGAGCCAGTGTGCCGGTGTAATTACTTTTTTTTGCCCATTGAAGCAACAGCTAAAAAGTGTATTATTTGCAAGTGAGTTAATTAAATTATATGGTTTGAAAGTTCTGGCCGCCTTGACGTTTTTTTTATTTTTGTACAGCCGTAAATTCTGTGTGGCTGAAAGGTGTTAAATTACACAAGTGGAAAGGCGGGATGCCAGTTGCGCCGCTGTGCGCGCCTCCTTACGCAGTGTAAATATAATGAAACGTCCGCGCTGCGAGGGTGTGCTGACACGGGCGCCGCTCCCCTCGCCCGCTGAGTAATTGCCTCCGCTTTTGCCGCGCTGCCTTCATTTGCATTCAAATGGGGGGATATTTACAGTCTGTCACCCCGTCTTTAAGATTGGCTTCAGTGTTCCGATGTTGTTGCAGGATTTGTGTTTTTTGCCTCCGCGTGGCACCAGTGCATTCCTCCTCCCCCTCCGCCCTTTTTTTGCTGAGCGCAGCCTCTGCAGACACAGAGAAGTTTTACTTACTTCTGGAATCGTCCCAGAGCCGGCCCAGAGTGCAGGGGCACCGCTGTTGTACTCTTGGGCCTGGTGCTTAACCCAGAATTGCCTCAGTAAATATCCAGCTACAGAAATGGGTAACATGTGAAAAAAGAACCTGTAACCTATGTAAGTCACTCTGGAAAAGAGCATTTGCTGAATGCCTGTAATGGAATGTAATGTAACACTGCTGTTGGCCGCTGCTCCACACGCTTGTAAGCTCTTGCTGAATAATACTATCCAGTATTTCTCAACCCTGGTCCAAGGCTGCCCCTATATGCTGGTTTTTGCTCCAGCTGAGCTCAATTAACAGGCCAGTGGATGCTGATCACATTTGTACGATTCTGTAAATTCATGAAAAAGAAACCACAGTGTAGCTGCATTTAGGATTTTGCTACACCGTTTCTTTCATCCCCTCATTACCACAAGAACACCTTCAGCTGCACTTTCCTGTCTTCAAGGACTTAAAGCATGTGTCAAAATCAGTGTTCAGTTAACAGCCAAGCAGCAGGTAATTAGCAATTAACACTGAGCTGAGCTGGATCCAAAACAAGTGTACAGAGGGCACTTCAGGTTGTGGGCTGTGGAACTGCATTATAATCATTCTCCATTGTGAGTTTTGCTGCTGATCTCAGACTGTTGTTTTCTCCCCTGTACAGCTAGTTTCTTAGACCTCTTCCACTATAAATTCTCCCTGACCAATGTCTGTCTGTCGTGGTCCCTCAGTGGTGGAATGACCTTCCCGTGGGGGTCAGGACAGCGGAATCACTGGCCCATTTTCCATCACAGACGCACCTCTTCACACTGCATCTTGGTTCCATCTCAATGCCCACCCCCTAACACCTGCTACTTGTATTACTTGCTGTTTATTTTACAATAGCACAGTATGTTTTGTATTCTGTCATGTGATGTAGGGTAGTGTGCGTACTTGGCCTCCCTTAGTTTCTAGGCTGTCTGGTCAGGTGGCAAGTTAACTTGTGGTAGGGCTTGAATAATGTTACGTATGCTCACACTCACTGGTCTGGTCTGACGCTGTTGCTCATTCATCTTGAATGGATATACTTTAGTTCTTTTGTGCTGGAAGTCGCTCTAGATAAGAGCTTCTGCTAAATTAATGTAACGTAACATAATGTAATGGAAGTACTGGGTCCTAACCGCCCTCCTCTCGGCTTCTCTCTCTCTCCTCAGGATGTCCAGATTGTGAGCACGGACGAGAACCAGGTGTTCCTGGCTCTGCAAGAGTGGTACCAGACCGACACGTACAACCTGTACCAGTCGGACCCGCAGGGCATGTACTACTCCATCGTCCTGGAGAACGTGCGGAGCACCAAACAGCCCGAGGAGAACGTCCTCATCGATATCCTGGAGGTGCGTCCCCTCCGATCCCTCTGTTTGACGGGGCCAACAGAACAGCATCCACACGGTTAAACATGACTGCGGACGTCAGTGTTGTGCTTTTATACCGAACAATAGGACTATCAGCTACTCGACGTGCCCGTTGTGGGCCTGTGTATATATTTATCTCAAGGATGGTTTGCTTCAAAACAAAATTGGTGCTGCTAATTAGAAATTGAATTGAATATATGCATGGAGAGCTATTTTGAGAGCTCTCTGTCTCCACCCCCCCTCCCCCTGTCTGTCTGTCACTGTCTATATATAAATATTAAACAATACAAGGGCCATTGTATTCGTCCTGTGCCGTGTGAGTGTTAGACTTCTCTTTGTTCTGGTGCCTCAGCTGAGCAGGTCTCAGGCTCTTTGCCTCGTGCTCTCCCAGCGTATCTTTTTTGGTAAAGCCCCTGCACTGTCTGCTCGTAATAAATTATACCTTTTTTGTTGAATTAATGAAATAAACAGCACCAGGAGTATTTAAGCTTCTGAAAGGAAGGAAGAAAGATTACATTAGAATAGAGCCACCCTTCTGGAGTAATTAATTCTAGCTCATCTGCATACCAGATTAACTGCCAATCGAGGATGTTGTGTTCCCTGGAATCAGCCGCTGTTTGTATAACACATTTGCTTCCCGTTTGGAAAGAGGCATCTCACAGTTGCCATTTATAGGCATTTCCCCCCAGTCATACGAGCTTCATAACTGCAAGACCTGATAAATAAGTGAAGCCATTAAAATTGGGTGTTATTGACACCCAAAGCATCCTGGGATGCCCATGAGCTCCAGAGGACCTGAATCTACAAAATTTGCACAGCTAACATATTGTAGCGATTTTGTCGTCAAAAAATTGGTATGTCTAAAAAAAAAAATCATCACCAAGAAGCTGCCTGGATTAGCTAGTGTAACCCAAAATACCCTGTCTTTCATGATACACCTCACTGGCAATACGTATGAGATACGTTCCACCTGTTCATGTCACTTTTGACTTTATAGCTTTAAAGTTGTGCAAAGAAATTGCAAGCACAGGGTAGAAGGAAAACTCAGGGTGGAACTGAAGTAGCACACAATAGCATTGCTTTTCATAACAGCGACATGGAAAAACCCAGAAAATAATAAAGTTACTTTTAATGTTCACAGATTGCATTTCAATCCAAAATGTAGTGTATAGACACCAAAATAGGAAGAGAGGTCTCCTCTTTCATGGTAATACAATGAAGACATTTTTGTAGGCTGCTAGACATATCCTTTTCTTACCCCAGCAACGACATCAAATAAAAGCATGTGAGCATTTGCCTCCAGACATGTTAGGTTATTTATTTCCTTATATTTTTTCCCCAAAACGGAGGTCTTACACTGACTACAAATCAGTTCTTTAACTCAAAAAATAAAAATGAAATAATCAAATGGGAAAGCGCGCCATGCAGAGTTCTGTGGTGTTCTCCAGTGATCTGTGGTGTTCTCTGGTGTTCTGTGATGTTCTCTGGTGTTCTGTTGTGTTCTCTGGTGATCTGTGGTGTTCTCTGGTGTTCTGTGATGTTCTCTGGTGTTCTGTTGTGTTCTCTGGTGTTCTGTGATGTTCTCTGGTGTTCTGTGATATTCCATGGTGTTCCCTGGTGTTCTCCGGTGATCTGTGGTGTTCTCTGGTGTTCTGTGATGTTCTCTGGTGTTCTGTTGTGTTCTTTGGTGTTCTGTGATATTCTGTGGTGTTCCCTGGTGTTCTGTAGCATTCCCTGGTGTTCCCTGGTGTTCTGTGGTGTCTTGTGGTTAAGTTACGGAGCTCATTTCACAGCCTGGAGGCACACTTTTCTCCCCCAGAGTGATGACAGAGTTCACACAGTCAAAACAAGCCTTTCAGATTCGTGCGGCTGTGCTGCTGCTTTTTGGGAATAATAAATTCTGCGTCATTGTTATCATCTTTCATACCCGTCCTCAAATAAAGCCCTCTGCGAGGAGAGATTTGATTGTCAATTGCAGATGGATCTGCCTGGAACGCCGAGCCTCTGCGTGAAATTGAACAGCTGTAGAAACATCATAAACGCCTCATTCTGGGCATTTTCTTCCGTGCGCGCATCAGTAATGGTTTGTCATCCTTGTGATTGCGTCTGATCTGTTGGAGAGGTTTTTCTCGCTGAAGCGCGGCACGGCACACTTCAAAGCTGTTCAGCCGACATCGGCTGTGTGCAGTCCTGCTTTCTTTACAACAAAACAAGAGGTAGAGAAGGTGCGGAGGTAGAAATGTGAGGAAAATGACACAGATGAGCTTTAGGTTGTTTTTTTTTTTCTCCCCTCACATCTTTGAGGCGAAGACACTTAGGACGTGTGCTGTTGCAGAGATGGGGATAGTGCCAGGATTGCCCTGCTCAGGATCTTCCATCTGTTCCCTTTCTTGTGTCGCAATACTAAACGGACACTGTACACCGAAAAAGTCATTAAGTTGAATTTTAAATTTTTAGATTGAGAACTGGCTTTTGTGTTTCCGTAAACATTTTGCTGTTAAATGTTTGGAGCTCTGTGTAAGCGCCCTCAGGGAAGTCATTGCACAACCGCACAAGTAAAATCTCATTGATTGACCCCAGTTTCCCCAGGAGTTGCTGACTGCCTTTCTATTGGTTGACCTTATTCAGGTCCGCGGGATTAAAGGCGTCTTCCTGGCCAATCAGAAAGTGGATGGGAAGGTGACGACCCTGATCACCTACAACAAAGGACGAGACTGGAACCCCCTCACCCCCCCTTCAAGTGACATGAACGGAAAGCCAGTCAACTGCAAGCCAGTACGTGTCTCATAGGGCTTACTCTGTTAGCACTCTCTACAATGGGATAATTTATACACATACATTTTTTAAATATGTTTTTTGTAAAGTCATTTCCTGAATTGCATTTTGCATTGATGCAGTAATATTCTACAACAAATAGATAATCTAAATCAAAGCAGCTTCTATAATGGATTTAGAACATTTAGAACAGCATTTTACATACATTTTCGCATTGGTTTTGACAGGATGACAAATCTAGAAATGCTGTAGCTGTGATTGTACGCCCAAGGTAACTATATAGTCAGATACAGAGGCGCTCTCTGCACATAGTATTGCAATGGAGAGAGCTTGCCAATACCACTGGAGCAAGTGGCCAGGAAATGTTACATTACATTATTGGCATTTAGCAGATGCTCTTATCCAGAGCGACTTACATCAATTACAGGTTTTTACAATTTTATCCATTTATACAGCTGGATATTTGCAGAGGCAGTTCTGGGTTGAGTACCTCACCCAAGGGTACAGCAGCAGTGTCCCCATGTGGAATTGAACCAGCAACCTTTCAGTTACGAGACCTGCTCCTTAACCACTATGCTACACTGCCACTGCCAGCATTTTTGCCACCCACAAATGTTGCCTTGGTTGAGGGTGTTGCAGACATTATTCTGGCAATGATCATGGGGAGTCGATGATCCTTATTTGCATTTCACATGTTATTCATTTATACAGCTGGTCATTTAAAGAGCTGGACATGTGAGCAATTCGGTTTGAGTACTTTGCTCAACGGTGCAACAACACTACGGAATTGAACCTGCAACCGTCTGCATTGCATTCCTAGATCCTTAACTTAGTCAAAGTTATGACTGTACCTCAACTCGCATTCAGCGTCAGCCATGAGTCATTGTTCAAGGAGTTTGAAAGTCAAATCCCACACGTATTCATTTTTTATTCTCAGTGCGGCAAGGAAACAGATTAAACAGAGATAGCGACAGGAGAGGAAGCCGGCTTTATGCTCGAGCTGTGTGGATGAAGCAGAAGGCAAATGAGCTATCAAATTTCGCTGTCTATAAGGTTGTTATGAGGGTGAGCGAAGCACAAATCCCCTCATTCAGAAATATGTTTCAGCACACAGGCTGTTAGCTTTGACATGATGACTCAAGGTGAGAGGACTTAAAGTGTGCTTTCTCCCAGACACAAGCGCATCTGCCATTATGCCTCAACTGAGAACTGAGAATTTGCAGTTGCACTTTTCTGTGTGCTGTTGAGAGCTCAATGCACAAGTATGATGAAATGGACGGCAATGTTTAGAACTGTATTGCCGAACGAATGAAGCCATGTGTTGCAGATTAATGCTTTTAATCAGGGTTTAATTTACTGCAATAAATACTAGCTAACAGTGCAGCAAAGTGGGTTTAAATTGCTTCTCTGGGTGATTTATTGTTTACTGTTATAAACGGCTATAGATGATTTAGTGAAGCCCGGGGCAAAGTGACACGCCCCTCTGAGCAGTATAGTTGCGTGGTGCAGAGTCGTCACAGCAACTGCACTAAGAAGACTGAAGAACTGCACAGCAGTGACATCATGTCTCTTTCACTAACGCGGCCACACACGCACACAAACGCACGCACGCATGCATGCACTCACTCACTGTGCTGGGGCCCAAAAACACCCAAACAGTCCTGGAAGCTCTGGATCAGCCAGGCTTTCAAAGGGTCAGAGGTCATACCGGTTTCTTTGGCATGAAGCGTCTTCACTCACAAGTGCACCAGCTCCGCCAGCCTCCAGTGCATAGTCTTCTGGACTGTTAGCCCACATCCATCCGAGTTACGCTGAGTGCCCTGCAGAGCCGCAGACCTGCACATTAAATATGAGGTGTGACTGAAAAGATCCAGATTCTAGTCCAGTTCTATTCATTAGACTCTGATATTTTGCTGGAATTGGCAGTCAGCTGCAGATAGGGGCGAGACAGAACACGTCTCATGATGTAATCCCCTATTCCAGTATTTCCTCTGAAATCAAATGAGATTGAGATATTGGAAACATCTTTGGCCCGTTCCAATATTAATGCTATTTTCCTCTGGTTAATCAACATCAGGTCCCATGATACACTCTGTGGGACATCTGGAATATTGCATGCATTCACACTGAATATTGCATGTATTCATTCAAGAGAATAATGAATTTACGCATACAGCACACGTGCAAGGCATCTCATTTCAAAGAAGATGATATTGACAAAGGCATTTGCTATGGTTCGTCGCAGCAGACACTGCTATCCAGAGCATCAAAAAATGTGAAATACCAATTTGTAATCCATTAATGGGCCAAAATTTTTGAAATGAGCAAGGTTGGTACAGTCCATTTAGACTGAACGTTATAGGGGTTGCCACTGTCTGATCTTTGACATCTTGGGGTCTCTATGTCTTCCCCAGCCTGACTGCCACCTTCACCTCCACCTGCGCTGGGCAGATAACCCCTACGTGTCTGGGACTGTCCACACCAAAGACTCCGCCCCCGGGCTCATCATGGGAGCAGGTGAGTCTCCATGGCAACACTGCTCCACCAGAGTATCGCATCTGAGACAGGGACAGTGATGATGATGATGATGTGTCAGTTCCTCAGAGTACGGGACAGGTACTTCTAAAGGTATTCAAAATATTTTTTGTGATGATATCAAGGATTATTATGTATGTATTAAGTATGCCATCTATTGATTAGTTAAGGTGAAAAAATGCACACAGACGATGGAGAGCTCCACAGCATGGGAAAGGGCTGGCCAGTCAGGCTTTTTGGGTTAAACAAGCTTAGTGGCCTTGAGGAATAAAAAAAAAAAAAGATGAAGCCCCAGTCGTTTTCAGTACTTTGTTATCCCTTGTTTTGATTGCTATTAAAAGCAGCATAATGGGCGCATGGGAGAGAAAGGGGATCTGGACTGACATAATACCAGGATTAGTGTGAGTGCAGGGGGTGTGCTGACCCTGCTGGCTTAGAATCATATCAATAAATCTTGATTTATTTTTGCTTTGTATTGCAAGTCTACACAGTACATCTGTGTGTGTGTGGGTGTGTATATGTGTGTGTGTGTTTGTGTGTGTGCTGCAATGATTATTGCCTTTTAAGCAAGGTTTGGAAGCTGTGTCTGCTTGTGTGTATAAGTGTGTGTGTGAGCTATATGGTCATACATTTACTATCCCAGTTAGGTTGGCATACAGTCTACCTAACTGCTATGGCACTAGTCCATTGGTATTGCATTGCAAATTGTTGATTTTAAAACATTTCTGTCTTTTGTTTCAGTCATACCTCACCTCACGGTGAAGTGAGAATTAATAAGAAACATAGTTTGTCTTGAGCAAGTGCCATAGAGGTTCAACTCTGGGCTGAACGCCTCACACCCTTCAACCCCGAGTGTTGACACTGAACCCCCATGTTGCCCCCCGCTTACTCTCGATACAGAGGTAGATTTTTCCCTTTGGATGAAGTGTGTGAAGGGGAGAGAGGCACTGAGGCAGCACAGGCTGGGAATGGCGCGTGACTGCGGTGCGGCAGACATTCGGAAGCGTGAAATATTCAGAAGTGGATGTACCGCCACTGTCTCCATCTGTGCATGGCTGTGTGGCATAATACAACAGCATTCTCCGTCTAACCGGTGGAGCTCGCTTCCCCATCGCCTGCATGCCACAATACAGTCAGCTGCCAGAGGGCTCAGGATAGTATTTATCATTCTGTCAAAAGTGAGCATCAGTGACGGACCAAAGTGGTTTTGCTGTTATTTTTAACTGGCGTCACCGTTGAGCTCCCTCCTCTGCCTTTTCAGGGTGTGCGTTTCACAAGAGTTGACAGGAGACTGCATTTGGCCATCAATGGTCTCAGCTGATGGAGGTGCGCACGTAACAGTGATATGTCTCAGTGTCACAAATGGAAGGCCACTGTAATCAGCCAGTCCCCTTAAATCTACCAGTTTAGAGAGACAAAGAGCGGGAGAAAGTGCAAGCGAGAGGGAGAGAGAGAGTGAGAGAGATGGAGGGTAGAGTCAATAGAGGAGGAAAAAGCGCCTCTCTGAAAGTCTGTCCCTTTGTTTGCGTTATTGACAGATGCACAAAGTGCTCCTTCAGTCTGCTTTTAAAGAAGGGCCCCTCCACTTGCCCCAGATAGGCATTGTAAATGTGTTTCCCAGGATAAACACCGTCTTTAGACAGTGAACTAGACGAGGGAGAGAAGTTCATTCAGCCGGCGTTGTGCTTATTTATTCAAAACATGGCCCTTGTGCCAGAGGGAGTAAGAGGGAGCATCCAGACTTCCACAGGCTTCTCTAATTCCTACGAAAAAAAGGAAGATTACTTCATGTGTCTAAAATGGCTTCTCGGCAGAGCGCTTTGATCCCTTTTTAAATGGCTCAAAGTGAGAAATAGTTCTTTCTTTATCAGTTCAAAGGGAGCAAATTAAAAATTCCTGGGTCCCACGCTGCGATGTGCCACCCTTCTGCCACAGACTGATTTCCCGCGCTGCTGCTAGCGCCTCATCAGGTTTGTCTGGATGAGTCGGCCCAGTCCCCCATCATTTCCCCCCTCTCTCCCTGCAGGTAACCTGGGCTCCCAGCTGGTGGAGTACAAAGAGGAGATGTACATCACATCTGACTGTGGAAAATCCTGGAGACAGGTGAAACGCCCCAACTCGCCCCCCTTTACGCCTTTGTATAAAATCAGAGGATGACAATTTTTTAACATTCTTTTAACTTTATTTTTTTTTAACATTCTTAACATTTTAATTTGATGGGTTTTTTTTGGTTTTGAGGACCTTGGTTTACCCCTGTGATGAGTTTGCAGTGCCTTCTCTCTCATGTTGTGTGTGGCCTGTTGCCTGTCTTGTGTGAGCGCTCTGCTCTTGCTGTAATTACCTTATTTCGGATCTCCCCCCTCATAGGTTTTTGAAGAGGAACACCACATCCTTTACCTGGACCATGGAGGGGTCATTGTGGCCATCAAGGATACCTCCATCCCACTCAAAATACTCAAGTAATGCTAGTTCTGACATTGCCATATTTACTGTAATCACCTGAAACTTAGACTAGTAGAAGCCTTCAAGTTAAGGAGTGGAGTATTAACACTGACTGGTATATTTAAAAAGTCAGCTGTGAGAAAGCCAGTTGAATTTATTTGTCAAGTAGAAATGCAGTTCTGATAAGGTGGTATGCTATGCTAAAGAACAGACCCCCCCCCCCCCCACCACCACACATTTATACACTCACATATATATATATGTATATATATATATATATATATATATATATATATATATATATATATCGCCAAATTACTTGTAAAGCTGCCAATGAGGCATCTCCTGAAAGCTTTGGCATTTCAGAAAATTCTGCACTCATCAGTAGCTGTGAGCATCACATCTTTTTTGTATTCTGCTGTCGTTGAAAAATTACACTCATCTCTTTTTGCTAAGGAGCAATTTCACCCAAATGGTATTTTTCAGAATATAGGAAAATGTAAATCTGTAGACTGACATTCTCAAATTAACTGAAAATGCGCTTGGCCGTTCAAAATAATTGGAACGCATTTTGATGTTTCGATAGAGTCTCCGAAAACAAACTTTGCAAAGCTTTCTTATTGAAGTCCTGTTCAAATCACAGTGTGCTTCTCTTTTCTCCTTCTCTTTAACAAACCCCAAGGCGTCAGCTTCAAGACCTGAAACAGACTAACTCAAGTAGCATCGGCTCCCTCCCAAAACTCTAGCTGCTGATCAGTCAAGCACATCGTTATGGCTAATCAGAAAACTAGGACCCTTACATTGTGAAGACATTCATACAGAGATGATTCCCCCCTCCACACATACTACAAAAGTAAAACAAGAAAGCACAACTCATGGCTGTATTCAGAGATAAACAATATATGCACTGTGTGTACATTATGTGTACTGTGTATATTAATGAATAAATAAAATACGCCCAAATAGTGTATGGATTCTCATATAGATAGATAAATAGATAGATAGGTAGGTAGATACATAGATAGAAGTATACATAGATAGATATGATGGATGTAGATGTGTTTTATATGGTGTATTAAGATCACTTTGAGGCTGGTGCAGTGTACCACATAGCTTTGTGTTCAGGTCTATGAGCAGAGAGCGCGTGCTGACCGACAGCAGCCGGTCTGAATGCTGTGGGCTCCAGCCGCGGCGAGCGGAGACAGATCGCTCCATCACTGAGCTCGGGCCCTGACAGCCTCTCTGCTGGGCCTGAGCCTGACCTTCAGGCCACCACTGCAGGGGGGGCGGGAGGCTATTTTTACCCTGCCTGCTGGGGGGGGGCAGGAGAGGCAGGGAGAGAGTGACAGAGAAAGGGAGGTGAAGAGACAGGGAGAGACGGAGAATGGAGTGAGTGGAAGAGGAGGCCGGGGGAGTAGAGAGAAGGAGAAAGAACGAGAGATAGGGAAGAAGAAAAAGACAGAGAGTTGAGGGGTGATTGGAAATAGTGTGAGATAGAATGGATAAGTGAAAGATGGAGAAAGAGGAATAAAGATAGAGAGAGAGGGAGGGAGAACAAAAAGGAGTGGTGGGTGGAGATCCCCTCCTGTTTGAATCCCCTCTTTCCAGTTGGTGTAATGAATGTGTGCATGCAGTGAAGTTCATATAGTTCATTCTGTCTCTGTTTACACTATGCCTCACCGTTTCTCAGCCTTGTGCCAAACTCTCCGTGCTGACTGCCTCCCTTAGTACCACAAACGTTGTAGTAATGACTTGAGTACTGACTTAAAGGTCTTAGCGGCATTGATTCATTGATTTTGTTTTCTAAACAAAGCACTGCCACAGAATGGAAAGAGACGTGTTCAACTGGGTCTTTAGGGCTCCATCCACGTCCTCAACATTCACTTCCGATATGGAAACGGCCGCTCGTTACGATGCGGAGCACTTACACGCAGAATCCGCAGTGCGGTGTTAAACTTGGAAATAGGTTTTCACATGGATTATCCACTCTCGGCCAGTGGAGTAGGAGCTGTTGTAGAGGCTGAGGTGGGTTCAGACAACACGTTCTCCCTGCAAAGCCTTTGTATGCGGCACCTTCCCTCCCTCCCCAGGCTGTGTGAAATAAAATGCCATTCACTTCGGCGCAAGAGACAGCGAAGATCAGATGCTGCACAGCTGCACATTCAGTTATTAAAAGGGAATGGCGCCGGGCAGAGGTCCAACAACCAACCCATGTGAGGTCTGTCACAACTGCTGCCTCCATATTAAACTGACCTGCGTACCCGGCACGATTAGCTCCACCGTGTTTAGCATTTCAAAAGCTGTTATGGCATGATATGTTGTTCTGTCCATACCAAAGTGATGTACACAGGAATTAAAACCAGGTCCCACTCATTGTTGTAATTGCTGACCTGGTCTAGTAGGCCCCCACCAGCAAGGTCATTATTTATGTAAATGTTTAAGCACGGCAGTTTCAGAATGCCCCACTAGGTGGTAACGGAATGTGGATCTCTCCTGTCTGTTCAGGTTCAGCATCGACGAGGGCCGGACATGGACTGTCCACAACTTCACCAGCACCTCGGTGTTCGTGGATGGGCTCCTGAATGAACCCGGGGACGAGACCCTGGTCATGACGTGAGTTTCCCGCTGCAACCTTCCGCTGGCCGCGTTTAACCCCCCCCGTTTCCAGGGGAACGTGGCGCTCACCAAGTGGCCCTTTCAGCAGAGCCTCTCATTTCAGCGTCTGACTGATTCCCTCATCACACACGCATCTTGGCTTGCCAGCGCGTAACAGTCACCCGCTGTGAACCCTTTGTGACAGGACTGGAAAGTTTATGTTATCAGAAGTGCGCAGGTGAGGGCCGGGGCTGTGCAGCTGTGCTCTTTAAAAGGTGTGCTCCTCCTGAGCGCTTCACGCAAGGAATTCGTTTGACTGGTGTGTGGGTAATATCAATCTGACAATCTGAAAGCTCGCAACTTATCACAGTTTATCAAGTGTCACAGCCACATGTTTGGTGAAATTCTATGTACTGTATATAGCTCTACAGACATACTCACTCATGCATGTATGAAGGTGGAACTCCTTTAGGTGGAGCTCTTCAGACATACACAGTGTGTGTGTATATATATGTGTCTGTGGGTGTGTGTGTATGTGCATGCATATGTATGTCTATAAAGCTCAGCTCAGTGGGTAGCACTGTTGGCTCGTAGGTTGTCAAGGTCATGGGTTTGAGTCTTGCTCTTTTTTTCTGCAAATGTCAACCCATTGATGTTTAACGCAGCCGACATCAACCTATTGATGTTGGGACAAACGTCTGCTGTTCCTGTTCGACAGTGTTGTCAGGTTGATCTGACTGCAGCATCCCAGTCGGGGGGGTTAGCTGGTCAGGATCCTCTCTGCTGCCTGAGGGTGCAAACAGCATTCCTTCCCTTTCAAACGGCTGTCAAAACCGCTGTCTCTGTCTAGCCTCTGGATGACATCTACGGCTCCAGAGAGAGGAAGGAGCAGCTGACTCATTGGAGCCACATTTGGCTGTTTTCTTTCCTGGATTTCGTCTCGGTTAGGTGGAGCGGCTTGCCGTGCCTTCTGCGGTCTGTCCTCCTTCGGACTTCATTAAACTAACAGTGGAGGGTGAATCAAATGCCTCCTTGCCCCTAAATTGCCGCATTTTGAATCGGCCGGCCGTACACGGTGCTTAATTTCAAATTTGGCCGGGTGCTGCGATTAGACCTGTTACCCGTTTAACACCCAGACAGCACCCTGTGCCCCTACTCCCTTTCCTCTGGAGAGCAATTTCCTCTTCTGTTGAATACAATCACATCGGGGTCAGGTTTAGGTCGGGGGCGGCCGGTATTAGATATGAGGACACAGAGGATTGACGGAGATATGGTTCCCTTGTTTTTTTTTTATTCTTTTTTTTTTTTTTCTAACAACATTCAGTAATTATGTCTTTGTAAAAGCCGATCCCGTCAAGGAGAGAGAGAAGGGCAAGGAGAGATGCAGTGGAGCTCTTTATTTGATTCTGAAGTTCTGAAGTTCTTGGCTTTAAAACTCCTCAGGAAGTTAGCGAGGGAAACATCTCTCTCACCAGCGCGGCAGAGCCAAACTAGGCAGAAATAATAGCACAAAGCACCAGCAGAGTATGCCTACAGAGCAAGTATTTTAGCTGAAATCACTCCACACCATGTAAGGAGGCAGCCAAACAGGGACATAAGTCTTATAGTGTTATTAAATTCTGACTGCATCATTACTGACATGCAAATACATACTAAAATGATGTGTTCGAATCTGTTTTGAGAGAAATATTGGTCTCTGCAGGCTTTTGTTTGGAAACCTCCCCACTCAGTCATTAAAAAAAAAAAGTCATTAGTGCCCTTTGAAATGAACCCCTTTCAAGCCCTGCTCGCCACGGCATCCAGAGATTGACTCCAAGGCTTCCCTGTCTGCTGAAATCCTCTCCTTCCACACTGTCTCACCACATGGACTCCTGAGACTTCTCATCCTTCCTCAAGGAATAATTACAGCAGCTTGGAAGCCTTTATTCTTCTGCCAACAGCACTTCAGCGGGGGAACAGTTTCTGAGCACCATCAAGTGCAAAGCAACAATACACAGCACCAACCGATCCACTTACTCTCACAGCAAATGGGCAGCGTTAAACTGCATGAACCTGGCCATTCACCCTCAGCATTTGTATACTGTAGTGAATAAGCCTGTCTATTCACCCTCATCTTTCATATACCATATACGCCTATGTATTCACCCTTGCCACCTGTATACTGTATTAGCCTGGTTATTTATCCCCACCCTCACTGTGTACAGGGTAGTGGTAAAGTATATAACACCTGCCCATTAACACTCACCCTTTGTTTGCTGTTCTTAATAGGCCTGTCTATTCACCCTCATCTGTTCACCCTTCCTGCCTGTATACTATATTAACATGTCTCTTTATTCCTACCCTCACTGTGTACAGGGTTGGAGTAAAGTGTATAAACCTGTATATTCACTGTCAATAAGCCTGTCTATTCACCCTCATCTGTTCACCCTTCCTGCCTGTATACTATATTAACATGTCTATTTATTCCTACCCTCACTGTGTACAGGGTTGGAGTAAAGTGTATAAACCTGTGTATTCACTCTCACCTTTGGTTTGCTGCATAAATAAGCCGGTTCCTCCCGAGCCACAAAACAAGAGCAGGAGTGCAGCTCAGAGGTAAACAGAACAGAACACATTGGATTGGTGCGGGTCACCTCCCCGACCGCGCGGGAACAGCCAGAGTAGCGGTGATGTGGCACTCCTGCTCAGCGGGGTGTGAGCGGTGTGTGCATGTGTGTGTGTGTGTGTGTGTGTGTGTGCGCGTGTGTGCGCGTGCGTGCGCCGCACCGGCCGTCACACGCGCGGCTTTAACCGACACACACGAGCAATCACCAGAAAGAGCTCATCTGCTTCACAGAGGGACAAGAACGCCCACTCACTGGAGAGGAAAAATACTGAATGTGCTCAGTCAGGACACCCACCCGTTTCCCTCTGTTTAATATTTCCTCACCCTGTTTTAAGTTCTTTGAATTTTATTATGCTCCATAGAGCAGCTCCATGACAGCAAGCAATTCTCGTTTTTTAATATTTTTTTGTCAAGCTATGCATTGAAGAAATGGGAACTGTCTCAAGCTCAATGCCCAATGTGTCGCAAGTGACACTCACTTTTGTTCAGCTAAAGGCCACCATCTAGTGGAACTTTGTAAAAGTTCAGCTCTCCAAACTTCATTGTGTTTTTCATCTTCTGGCTGTGAGGGAACCATAATCGAAAACATCTCTTGAGTGTGTTGCTTTGATTTGGCACATATTATAATGGACATCTTTTATTAACAGAGTATGTACTATAAACATCTAATTTACAAGACCATTCAAGTGAATCGCTGCTCATTAGGGGCTTTTAATGACTATGTGCCTGATCCAGTAATATTACCGCCACCCCCCATCCTCTTATGCATAGGATTCTATTCCCAGGACTACGTGGCAAAAGTTTTAATTGGACAGAAGGTGACATGTGGTTGGGGCCACCACCACGGCTTTTGCGCTGTTGCTCTGGGCTTAGAAAATCTCAAATCCACTTTTTTGTTTTTTAAACTCAAACGTAAAAAAAGAAAAAAAGCAAAACAGGCAGACTGCCAGATTATTTATTGCTGTAATCAGCACGTTGCAGTTGTGATGTCATGATAAGTTATTATTTGAACACCATCATCCATGGATAGGTATACGGTGCATCCATTTCTGCATACAACCTTCAAACACAGCTGGATATCAGGTTAAGTACCTTGTTTAAGGGTACAACAGCACTGCTCCACAAGTCATTTTAAGGGATGAAAGCCCACTTCCCTAACTAGGGTGCCACACAGCTATCCAATCTATGCTTCACTTGAGAGGTCATGTGACATACTTGAAATCTGACTTAGTAGTGGAGTTCACATCTGACATCAAGGTAATTGCAGTTTTTATATTAAAAGAGGCTCCAGTATTTGACTTACAGCTGTACCTTATATGTATATTTCTTCTTTATGTTTTGAAACGAGGGAAGTTTTGTGACTCATGATCTTTCTGGTGTTGTGTTTCCATGCAGTGTATTTGGTCATATCAGCTACCGCTCAGACTGGGAGCTGGTGAAGGTGGACTTCCGCCAGTCTTTCCCCAGGCAGTGCACTGAGGCTGACTATGACTCCTGGAAACTCACTGACCTGCAGGTAATCCACTTATTGTGGCCAATTTGTGCATCTTAAATTTGACATATTATACATTTTGCAGCCAGACCAAGCAATTCAAGATAAGTGTTTTGATCAAGGGTACAATGACAGGAATGAGAGGGAATGGAGCCTGCAGACATTTGACCGTTACGCCCCATTGTCCATCCAGACTTCTGCCTCACAGGTGCATATGCACAATTTCCCTATGTGCAGTATGATGTACTGTTTACATTCCCTATGCGGCTGGAGCCAAGGATAGATCTGTGTGAAAATAGCTTCAGTGCAGCCATATCCTCTGTGATCAAACTACTCTTTACACAAGGAATGAAATGCAGAATTCAAATCGGGGGGTGATGCCACTCTGCCACCAGGGAGAGCGTTGCATCATGGGACAGGAGAGGAGCTATCGGAAGAGAAAGGAGTCCTCTTTCTGCATCAAGGGGAAGAGCTTCACCTCCGCGCTGACGGCCAAGCCCTGCCAGTGCACAGAGAGAGACTTCAGCTGGTGAGACGCGGCGAGTCGTCTGACTCAGAGCCCAGAGAAGCAGTATGCTTTGTCACAGGGGGGCCTGGACGCAATTCAATGAGGGGAATGCTAGTTTCAGAGGGAGTCCTTGCAAGCTCCCAAAAATGGCGTTTGTAGCAAAGTGCTGAGAAAACCAGTGGATATTATAGCTTGTGTTGTGTTTGTCATCCCTTTCCTCTCATCTCTTAGTGACTATGGGTTTGAGCGTGCCCCGAGTTTGAAGACGGAAGGGGACCGCTGCTTCGCTGATTTTTGGCACGACCCAGACTCCCCACCTGAGGACTGTCACCTTGGCCACAGCTACGCATCCAGTACGGGGTGAGTGCCACACACACTCCCATCACAGGAGAGTTTCAAGGAACATCGTTTGGCTTGATGTTGGCTGAGCATCAGAGGGAACATCATGGAATGGCCAGGACTCATTTGATGTAGTTTCCGCTTTTTAACTTTATTTTACTTCTACCTGAAGACCTGAATTTTTCAAAACACTCTGAGCTGTCTCTTACTAAATTACTTCTGTTGCAGATCCAACGCTCTTGCTAAAAAAGCTCTCCCCCATGTTCTCACAAACTCCACACTCTCCTGCAAACCCGGTGTTCTCACAGACCCAGCACCCTCTCACAGACCCAACACTCTCTCACAGACCCAACACTCTCTCACAGACCCAACACTCTCCCACAGACCCAACACTCTCTCACAGACCCAGCCCTCTCTCACAGTCCCAGCACTCTCCCACAAGCACTCTGGCAGACCCATCTCTGTGCCTGTGTCATGCCTTCTCCTCAGACTCCCTCGTAATAAGTAGAGCATGACTGCAGATTGCGGAGTTAAGCTGGGAATGACAGATGCCTCATTCATCAGGCTTAATGATCACATGTGATCCTTGTGGCATGATGTAAAGCACAGCAGACTCTCTGTTCGTCAGACCAGCAGGCCGTGGCGCCCTCCATCTGTCTCCGCCACCCCTCACCTCCCCAATCCGTGCCCCTCTCACCCCCGGCACTCACTCAGTCACGGCAGTGACCCACCCACCCCCCCTCACTAATGCCTGTACCTGGGTCACACCCGCTTACTGACTCACTCTCTCTTCAGTAAACTACCCACAGTCCAAACCCAACCCCACACCTCCAGCACACACACACACACACACACACACACACACACACACATGCACACACACCCCGCCTCCTCTGTCGCCTGCCTCCCACTCCAGTGCTGAAGCAAAGGCAAACGCAAGGTCCCTGATGGACGCTGTCACTGAAACAGCTTGCCCTGTCATCGCCTGAATGACAGCGAGGGGCAGGCCGGGGGGGTCTGTTGTGTTTGTGTGTTGGGGTTGTGTGGTCGGGTGTGTGGGTCGAGCTGCTTGTGCTTTTGATTTAGTGCTTGTGGACAATGCTGCATTTCTTCTTGACTGTTAAACAAAGCTAAAGCACGCCGTACACAGATCCCTCCAGCTTTGTAATCCTAGTCTGATATGAGCGCAGAATGAGAGTCTGCACGCTGTAACCAGTGTGTGTGTTCATGTGCACATATGCGTGTGTGTGTGTGTGAGTCGGTGGAGGCTATTGATGTTGCTACAAAAGAAGCTAAAAACCGACCTTTAAATTGCTAATTGTCGTGGGTATGTTTTTAATTGTGTGATTTACAAGGGGACTAATATGCATCAGGATCTGCATCACCAATTTGCAGTTCCTTTTTTACTTAATCGGGTTTAATGTGCTGGAATTACTCCTCTAACCTCTGTGCAGTTTATTTTCATTTTAATTACCATGAAAAGAATGCTATGACATTACGACTGGCCCCAGATCTATTACAATCAGATGCATTTCATGAAATCCTTTTCTATAAATACAATTCAATCTGAAGTCCCCAAAGGTAATGTTAGTTATGACACAGTAATTAGGACACCTAAAACGTGAACATATGTACTATTATACTAGTAATTCTCTAAAATCCAGTGGTCTGGTTGTGTTATATTTGTAGCTACAGGAAGGTGGTTTCCAATGTGTGTGAGGGGGGAGTGAACAAGCAGCAGAGCTCCAAACAGCACACCTGCCCTCTGCTGCCCCCTAAAGGCCTGCAGCTTGGCATCAAGGGTCAGATGCTAGCTGTGGCTCCCGGTGATGACATCACCTTCATCGTCCACCAGGAGCAGGTAGAGCACAGTGTATTGTAAACACACAGGGAAATGTGCACTGTGTGTGTGTGTGTGTGTGTGTGTGTGTGTGTGTGTGTGTGTGTGTGTGTACTTACTTGTACTCGTTCATGAGACCAGTAACTACCTCCTTTTTAACATGGGTTAAATAAATCAGCTCTGTGATGAAACACCGTGGAACTCGAAATGCCTGAAAAAGTCTGGGGGACATTCTGAATCCATACAAAGGGCTTTTTTTTCCAGCCTAAAGCATAAACCCACCTATAAAAGCAGGGTTTGAAGATATCAGAGAGACTCCATAGTGCACAAACATATTCAGATGGATCTGAGATAAAAAGCTGGAGATGAAACAGAGGAACACGTAGTCATCACTTAGCTCTGAATCACTCCCAGCCACCGTGTCTCCCAAGAGCTCGCTCTGTGAACAGCATACCAAACCCATTATAACTCAGCTAATAAAACCATAAGACTGTGATATGAATACACAGTAAGTGGTCTTTTCATTTTTGTTTCTGGCAAAACAAAAAAATATTTTGGCATCTAAAATGAGAGAACATACCCTTTTAAGAGTATTCTGATGAATCTGTCGAAGCAGCATTTTAAAATAGCTTTCCCTGTCAAATGAGCCTGATGACACCACAAACCATTAGTGTTCAGTCTTCTGTAATCTGTTAATCACAAACATAAACGGCTATGTCATCTAGGCTCATAATTACAGTCATTATGCTTTTGCTCGTAGATGCATAATGAGGTTGGGTGGAGGTAGTATTTTATCTGCATAAAACTGTACTGCTCAATATGGCGGGGGTGGACGTCTCTGGTCCAGAATCTGCTTTTCATTGCATTTTTTTGTTCAGAAGCAGTGTCTAAACAGGTAATGGCGGCCAGACTTGTAATTACAGCTGCAGCTTCTGTCGTAGGCAAAATAATTGGCCATACATTGTAATATACTGTATAAAGACTCTGGTCTCATCCTGTCCAATATGGCAACCTGGCTTTGAAATGAATTTAAGAGCTGCTTTTGATGAGTAGAACCGAACTGTTAATTCTATTCCTGTGGACTCTCCCATCCCCGTACTGGTTTCTGCACAGGGTGACACCGCCAACACCAAGTACCAGGTGGACCTGGGTGACGGCGTGCGGGCCATTTACAGGAACCTAACGGTTACGGACGAGCCCATCCAGCACCGCTATGAGAAGCTGGGCGTGTATCGGGTCACGGTGAAGGCCGAGAACTCAGCGGGCCACGACGAGGCCACAGTCTACATCCAGGTCAACGGTGAGTGGCCCTCATGGCTGGAGGATTTGCATTGAAGAGGTGCATGCTGGAAGTAACACTCATGTGTAATGCTCATGTGTCTGTGTGTGTGTGTGGGTTACAACTCTGGTATACAGTTCCCTCATTCTATGTTTAGCTCAAAAGCCATGTAATGATATTTTTGGTAACAGGTATCTTGATCATATTTATTTTGATACTGACCTTTAAGACTGTAATGTCAGAACTGTGCCATCTCTCACACGGCATGGAGATTTATATAGTGAGATATCTGTGATCTATCACTTTTAATTGTAAAAGAACAGTTACTGGTGTAGTTGATGCAGGACTAAACCAATCAGAAGAAGAGGAAGTCAGTGCTAACCCGCTCCCTCTCCTCACCATCGCAGCCCCGCTACAGGAAGTCCACCTGGAAGTGGTTCCCATCGCTGGGAGAAATCAAGAAGTGAACCTCACCGCTGTGGTGCTTCCTGCTGCCACCAACCTGACTGTCTTCTACTGGTGGATTGGTGACAACCTTCAGGTACTGAATATTTCTGCTTTACGTCATTACACAGTGTCACTAAGACCATCACATGGAATCATTAGTTATGTGCGGAAAAAGTCTTTCAGTCCTAAAGTTATGCATATATCTTCTCATATAAACTGCACCAAGCCATTCTTTTGTTATATATAACTGAAGAGATAAGCTAGCATTGTACAGAAGAAGTGTATTTTACACTGTAAAGGAGCATATATTCTTCCGAATTGCTTTGAACCCAATGTGTGACACTACAATGTGCAATATGAACCAGTAAAAACTGTATAAAAGTAGGACTGGCAAAAATGACACAATTAGTGAAATGCGTGATATATCTACCCGTTAATGATGCGTCCGTCTTAATGTCTGCCTTGTACAGAGGGGGGCGCTAAACAGTCAGATTCAGCTACTGTTATGCGCACTGATTGACACTGAGCACATTCCATGACCATCTCTTTTACAGCAGCTGCTGCAACATCTTTGCAATCATAAGCCTAATAAACCGTTTCATTGCAGCAGTGACCTCAGAGTGATAAAAAACGATTCTTTCCCTATTATATTAATCCTATGTGTCGGATGAAATTGTCCTCTTTGAATAAAGTGCTTTTGTGGTTAAATCAGTCCTCGAGCCGATCCTGTGCTTGCACAATCTCTGGCAGTTTGTGCCATAAAACCGTTATTCAGAGTCGCCATGGTAACCAGTCCAAATAAACTATTACTCATATCTTCGGCCAGCTGAAATATAATCGTTTCATTGCATTGTTACATTCCTCTGTGTTCTCTGTTGAGTTGTCTTTGGTGAAATGGAGCTTGAACTGTTAGTATAATTGTGTTAGCATTGTGTTGTGTTGTTTGAATATGGTCTTAATTGCTGTGGGGTAATTAAACCCATAGCATGAGCTGCATGTGTACCCTTTTCTCTCTCCTCTTTTCAAGAAAACAAATTCTGAAAAGCATATAAAGGAAACTCAACTGCTGTCTCCCTCCAGGAAAATATTTTTATACCCAAAGTTTCACAGAAACGACTGAAACATTTTCTAAGAGTGCGCGAATGGGGTTTTGTCCTGGCCTGGCCTTTTGTCACTGTGATATGTGAAAGATTGCTGTGGTTGCAAATGGTTTCAGATGAAATGTAGCAGTGCAATCTTTCCTCTGAGTTTTTCTGTCTCTGTGGTTAAGGGGAACATAACAGTTATGGATCTTGTTTTCGCTCTTGTGTCTGTGGTTTTGGACCTCGTTTTTTCCTGTGTCTGTGTTTGTGAGTATACACAGTAATTATTATGGATCCCTTTTCTCCCTGTGTCTGTGCTTGTTAGAACATAGCAGCTATTGTGACTCTTTTTTTCCATGTGTTTCTGGCAGCCTACTCTGTCTCTGGAGAACAGCATGATCACCAAATTCACTGACACAGGAGAGGTGTCCGTCACTGTCCAGGCCTCGAACGGTCGCTCCATGGTCCAGGACACAAAAACTGTCCGTGTATTTGGTAAGAGTAATACCCCCCACCCCCTCCAGCCAATACCCTGGATTTTCCATAAATACCAGAGGAGGCACTGCCCAGGTCCATTGACCTCTATATCATCTGGATGGACTCTTAGTAAACTATGATGGTTACACTGACAAATCCATGCGATGTAAACAGCCTCTGCTCCAAGCAGTGTGTTGATTGCTGGCTGCAGTCCATCCTCTCTGACATTTAGCTCTGCTCTGTTTTAGATCAGTTCCAGGTCATCCCGCTTAGTTTCAGCAGGAACCTCGACCAGTTCAACCCCAACATCCCCGAATGGCGGGAAGACGTCGGGCAGGTTGTGACCAGGATCCTGGCCAAGGTGCACTGCAGTTCCTCCCCACACGTGATACTCATTTTCACTGTCAGTTGAGTTTTAAGCCGACTTTAGTTTTACTTCGTCAGGAAGCATTCATTTGTATCGGCTCATTTTTTTTTCTAAATGGATATGTACTGGATGCACACTAGCTGGCAAGAAAACCATTACGACAAGCAGTTTTCCATTCTTGCAAGGATTTTTTTAAAATTAATTTTATTTTCTTGTAATTTAAAACTACATTTTCAGCATGTAATACACATAGCTGCCAAGAATGCACACCATGACATTGTGAATTTGTTCTAGATTTCTGTAAATACACTTAAGAAAAGTGGGTTTGGTTCCACCCCAGTCTGTCCCTTGACTCATCATATTCAACTAACATCACTGAACTAATGACCTTTGTCCTCAGATCACTGGGATTCCACAGGAGTCTCTGGTTACCACAGTGAGGCCGGGTCTACCAACCACAGCGGACCTGTATGTGCTTCCGATTGAGAGCAAAACAGCCAAAAGGAGTGTGTTTGTGGATAAGGTAATTATCATAAGGAGTGTGTGTGTGTGTGTGTGTGTGTGTCCTATGCACTGCGCAATAAAGTGGCCAAAGGGCAGAGTGTTATGCAGAGTGTGAGTATGCTGCCTGAGTGTGCATTCATTCCATGGGATGAAGTGGGTGGAGTTTTATACATAAAATAATCTGTCTACTTTGAATGAAGATTCCCAGTCAAGTGTAATGCGAATAAATCACCCAGAACATAAACTGCCTTTGTTCCCAACAAAGTCCTGTCAATCAAAGGAATCAAAAACATGTCATGGATCCTTAAATTCCCCTGATTCCCCCGGGTTGTGTTTTCCAGAGGGTCCCTGCCATAAAGCAGGCCTTCAACGAGAACAACGTCAGCTTCATAGTGCGGGGGGGTCTGGTGGTGCTGGTGACCCTCGCTGACCCCGACTCAGGTAACACCCCCTTCTCTGCTGCTTTCCCTGTGCTGGCGCTCGTTTTCCTAGGAAAATGAAGCCAGTTTCCAGGACTGGTTCAAGCCTTCAGTCAGTGTATCCACCTGCTCTGAATCCTCTCCCAGGAGCAGTGAAGGGCACAGTGGTTATAGGGCTCTCTTTGCTGGAGGACCTAATGGCGGGTGATCCTGGTGACACCCCACGGTCAGACTGTCCTACCAGGAGTCACACTGTGATGTGGGACATGCCCTTAATGCTTTTTGTATGTGCATGTCAGCATGAAACGCTGGTCCTCAGAGGTGGCAGTTCATCTATTACAATTTAGTCTCAAAAGATAAAGCAATAATTTAGCTTGATAATAAATCTTATCTTTGTGCTTTTTCGCCTGTAGTCTCACAACATTTTCAGGAATTTGGTGTGCATATAAATTCTGCATAAAAGATTAAGGACTACTGATAAGGTCTACTCATAATTGGTCATTTTCATTTGTAAATCACTGATTTTGTCTGAGATCATTTTTTTTCTGGTGTGTTCTTTTAGTTTAAATCTATAATGAAATCTAACAAATATATTTCAAAGGACAAATAACAGGGGACACATCAACCCATGCAACAGAAACCGGTGCGTCTCCTTATGAGTTATGTTCCCTTTATTTTTCCATTTCTGAAAAGACTGATTGTGCTCTATCTTTGCTTGAGTTTCATGCTGTGTGCATTGCTTGTTCCTCAAGTCAAAATCTTTATGGAAGCAATCAACAAAATATGCAGCAAGCAAGGCATCAGAAGCAGCTTTCAATGGACACTTGACTCAAAGATGGTGTGACTGTAATGCATTTAACCCATTTCCTTTCAAACTCTTAACTCTGAACTGTTATGGTATTGCTGATTGCACTTTCCCTGTTTCCCTGTGCATGTTTGTGTGAATTGTTGTGTGTGTGTGTGTGTGAAAGAACGTGTGTGTGTTCACGTGTATGTATATTGTGACACCTGTGCTCTGTGTATTGCAGCCTCCCAGGGGGGTGTGGCAGGGCCGGGGGTTTGGGCTCTGGCTGTCATATTTGTTATCAGCCTCGTTGCTATTGGAGCTTTCATCCTTTACAAGTTTAAGAGGTGAGTGTTACACATTGTGACTGTTCATTACATCAGGGCCGTTGCAGAGACAGAGGAAGATCAGAAGAAAAACTAGGGGTGAAAAAAAATATTTACCCAAGATAATATGCCAGTTTTTGGAGAGAGAAAAATAAGAGAGAACGTGTCTTCTGAGCCTGATCTTTGAGGTGGCCTCTTTCCCAGTCCCAAGCAGACAGCCTGAGTGGGTGTCTGCTTGGGTGAGTTATAATACTTACATAAGAGCTGCAATTAAACAACAGTAGACCTCACCAGATCTGGTAGCACGTGGTCCTTTAAAGACGTTTACTGAGCCTCCTCGGCCCCATACTTGCCCTGCATTTCAGAAAACTCCCTGGGAGGAACGTCTACGCGCAGATGCACAACGAGAAGGAGCAGGAGATGACCAGCCCTGTCAATCACAGCGAGGACACACAGAACATCATCCAGGGGGAGGAGTTTATTGATGATGACCTCGACTCACAGACTCTAGGTAACGCAGGAGGTAGTCCCACATTCACTTCCTTTTAACGACTAATCCCTCTCTAGTTCTAACTTGTCACTAACAAACAAATACCTCCACATGTGTTTATTCACTAAATACCCTGGGGCATAAATGCATAGTAAAAAGATGTAAGCTATGAGAGACACCTTGGATAAACGCCTGTTTGTCAAATAATTTGTTAAGTAATAGAATATGGCTGTTAAGCGTCTAACAGTACATGCAATGTTTCAGCAATCATCAGCGTCAAAATTTAACAACAGTAATTTACCCATAATTTCCACTGAATTTGACCAGATTGGCCAGGGCAGTAGTGTGGGGGCTGTGGTCAGGACTCTGGCCAACGCAGCAGATGGAGACTGCGGGAATGAAAGGATGGATACAGACATTTCAGGATGTCTCCCTGTTGCCAGGTAACCACTCGGGCGTGGTGCTGAGTATCAACTCGAGAGAGCTGCACAGTTACCTGACCAGCTGATGGCTGCGGGTCGGCTGAAGAGCACGGACTCTGCCCACTCCCTGTTTTACTATACACCAGTCCACTCCCAAAACGTCCGCAAAGGAGGGAACCCCGAGACCATTTCTGCACCACAGTACTACGGCAACCAGTCCTTTCTCTCGCTCTTCCTGAAAAGCACCGGGATCCTCCGTCAGTTGTGGAGCGTCCGAGGGACTGGGAGACCCCACCCGTACCCGTGTCTGTACCTGTGTTCCCACCAGCTCCCCACCGATCCGTATTTAATTTGACACCGCACAGTGAGGTCATGTGATCTGCTTTTATTTGCCATGTCTGCACAAGCCAGCGGTCTCTACCTTTTTTTTTTGTCTTGTGTTCTCTTCTCTTTCTGTTTCTCTTTCACACCCCCTCTCTCTTGCTCTCATTTTCCGTCCCTGTTTCTTGTGCCCTGTATATTTGTCTTCTCTCTCTTTCCGTCTCCCCTCTGACCACACCCTGTTCAGCTTTGTCCTGTCTGGTCCTACACGTCTGACCAGGAGGCAACCTTCCCAGCTATGACCGAAACAGAAGCATAGCCAGAGCAGGTCAATGAGGAAATCCAATCAGGAGCCAAAGACTGTTGCTAAAACTCCAAAACACGCCTTCGGCTCTGTTTCGGTCATAGCGTGAAATTGCACCACCGAGGCATTAACCTGCTTTTCTGGGTGTACAGGCACACATTTTTCTCAGTGTTGCAGGTCTTGTAACACAGGTTTGGTCCAAGTCAGTGTCTGTAGGCACCATGTAAGAACAGGAGGGAAGGTCCCTGTTTATGGTAAGTCTCTGTGAAACAGCCTTGTTAATCTTTCTGAAATCAGAGGGATAGTGGCTAAAGATAACCCACTCTTGTGCTTCTCCGAACCTAACTCTCTGTCTCTATCACTGCTACTGCACTGTCCTCCACAGATTCAGTGCTGGCCATCTGTCTCTAGCAGCATAAATTCAGGAGAGTAGGTTCAGGAAATCAGACACAGCCCTTAAAAAGTCTTCATTGTTGAACAGTAAGTGCAGTGAAGGCCGTGAGTCTGCTTCATACTGCATTTTATAAATACACTAATACAGTGTATACACTGTACTGTACAACCCCTTAATATAGCTAAGTATATGTTCAGTTTATTATTTCTGACCTGCAGAACATCCATGCCAAAAAATAACAGTAAAACATTCTATCAAAAATGAAGCTTTTCAGGGAGATGACAGGCAAGTAAGGTACTGCTGCAGCTGTAAATACCATTCGCAAGTTTTAAACATGACCTACACTTTGGCAGGTTCCTCCGATATCTCCTGAGAGGGGCCGATCTCAGTGCAAAGCATGAGCTGTTGGATTTAAACCACAATACTGTATCCTTCCCTTCCCACTTTCAAAACCTGCTTATTGGAGAGTTTCAACAACCATCGGTACTATTCTAGGGGGTTAACGCTATCACGTTCCTGAAACCGAAGTTACTCTGTGTCACTGTAGAGGGCGTTGGTCCACCGTCAGTGGGTAAATGCAGCGATTGCGCTGAAACCGCAGTTCCAGCTGTAGACTCTAGAGGGCACTGCAGTCCTAAAGTGGGGAAGTGCATGACCTGCGATGACACGGGCATGGAAAGAGCACGCAGTGTTCATATAACAAAGGGCCTGCTTGTTTCCGCATTTAGCCGTCATACCTTAAACCGATCTAACAACGCTGTGGAATAAATCACTTAACTTTTTATTTTTAATGAAGTGTTTGTATTTTTGTTGTATTTATGTTTTTTATGGTACTTATTAAATGGGTTGGGTTTGATAATGACTTTAGTATTGTGTGAGGTCAGTAAAACAGCGTGTGTTCGATCAAACGGAAAACTCGCTCTCTGTCCGGTGTTGCCTCAATAGTGGGCTCTTCCTGCTCTAGGAAGTGTACATGCTATGCTTACATGCCATTCTTCTACAGGTGCTTCCACACTGACTTTGGCAAAAACATTCGTTACATCGGAGGTAGGTGCTAGTACCTCCGTGCTTCAAATGCCACCAGAAAGACACACGAGCCAATCAAATCCCCCCAAAAGTTAAAGGCAGAAACATAGAGACCACCCTCAGCAGTCCAATAACGCACCCCGTTATGTTTACCTGAAAACTCCAGTGTGGAAGCACCAGACGAAAAACGCTATGCTTGTGAACAATCACCAAGTTACCCTTCAAGCCCTATGGTCAGAATTCAATGGGAAACGAGGGGTCCAACTGAAATGAAGTGCGTACGTAGGGCGCTACCTGTTTTAGTCTTCGGCATTTAGGACGAATTCACTGCGTGGGTTCGACGGATTGGCCGTTGCACACCTCCTGGTCTCTGGCATTGCTGTAATTGGCTACCCTGTTGAAAATTACTTACGTATGGCTCAGAACTGTGACGCTGAATTACGAGGTGTGACTGGAATTTGAAAAAGGATGGATGGTCGTTATAGAGCCTATATTAGGCAGTGCATGAAGTGGAGTTTCCCTTTAATTTGATTTGTATATGTAAAATTTAAAAAATAATTAAAAAAAAAAAAACATTGTACAGAATTATGAATATCTCACATAAATACCAAACTCGCACCACTTCCGTCATGGTTATCGCCACATGACATGTCCTCAGCACTTCCACGCAAGTGTCAGAGTCAGCAATAGTTTGCATATTCACCTTTTTTCCTGTGTATAAATAATATATAGTTTTGAGAGAAGAGTTTTTAGTTTGCTCAGAAATGATCCATGTCAAAACATATTACAGCATTTCAACTCCTCCCAACTTACCTGTGCAGGGTCGTTTGAGCTGATTTACTGTTTTACAGAAGAGCGGGAGATTCAATAAGCTGATACAGGTGTTTGTCATGGCTTACTGTCATGAGTAGAGAGCGGAACCAAAGGGACTTTCACAGGGACCAAGTGATGGAAAATCTTAACAGAAAAGAACAGAAGACAAAGTGGTTTGAAAATGCAAAGATGGTAACATTTCCAAACTAAAAACGCACTCAATCACAAGAGCGAAATAATTCGTTGCAGTTAGGATTATTCCATGAGGCAATTCCGTGCTTTCTGTGTATCTACTCAAGCCTGAGATTGTTAAAACACGAGTGACACTGTACACCTTCTTTGGTTCACGATACTGTGTAGTCAGCCTGCTGCGAGTACTCGGAAGTCACAGTCATAGGTCATCCTTAGTTTGTGCCACCAAGTTCTGATGGAATGAGAAAATGGTCCGAATTGCACTAATCACTTAATTCTGAGAACACAGAGGGGAAGAATGCTGAGCATTCCCTAGTTCAGTCCAAGCTTTCCTTTATGTGGGTCAGTGGTGGACAAACCTGCTTGTGGAGAGCCCTGGTCCCAGTGGTTTTAATTGGCTTAACCATGTATTTAAAGCGAGGCCCCTGAGCCTGGGGAACTTAGGCAGTGAATAGTTAGAAAAGAGTCAAATCAAATGGTTGACCTTAAACCGACAAGTAAAGAAATAACAAAAGACAGCACAGTTTTGACTTTCTTTGTAAACTGAAGGAGGCCAGAGACAGTAGATTCACTCAGAAATCACATTTCATAGCAGGGCCATGCTACTGTGTGCTCCTAATGGTCACACAGACTACAAAAGCTAAAGTATTAATCTGGCAGATACATAAAGGTTTGTGGTTTACATAAGCCAAGAAGTCTCTGTGGCTCTCCTGAACCAGAGCTGCCCATCACTGACATCAGTTTGTTTTATTACAGAAACTGTCTGCACTGGCCTTAGGGGGAAATCAACACAAGTATTCAATTTGCCACTTCTGGCTGTGTCCTGTCCAATACGGTTAACCATCTTTGGTCAATGGCACCAGACTCAATGCTGTGTGGTGCCACATAGCTTCAGCATCTTTTGTACATATATATGCACATGTCGGCTTGTTCTTAGGTTTAGTGATGTGATGTCTGTAAGACGTTTCTTTTTTTTTTTTTCGGGGAGGGGGGGGGGGGGTGGGCGGGTAGTCAAGAAAATAAGAAATATTTGTGGAGGAGAATCATTGTTGACACAAATTGTTTGAAATTGACTGCACAGTTTTATTATTAATGTTTTCAGTAAGTGTTTGAATACTCAGCTGAACGTAGTGCACATAACTGACCGTCCGGATTAAACACACTCATAACTGTATAGGTTTGTTCTAATGATTTGATCTGTTCAATAAAGACTAAACATTCTTCAGGAAACTGAAACCATGTCAAGTGTTTTAATACGTCTGTGTACAATCGTTTTTGACCGTTTTTTTCCTAAGTTTGTCTTCAGGGAGTTGATAACATCAATTTCAAAAATTTAATGGAAAGTAATATTTCACTTACCATGATCAGTCACAATCACTGCTGTCAGCAATATGCTTTCCACCAGGCGGCACTATAGACACACACACACACACACACACACACACACACACACACACACACACACACACACACACACACACACACACACACACATACACATACACATACACACATGCACACACGCGCACACACGCGCGCACACACACGCGTGCACACGCGCACACACACGCGCACGCTCACACACACGCGCGCACACACCCACCATACACACACCATACACACACACACACGCACACACACGCACACACGCACACACGCGCACACATGCACACACACGCGCGCACACACGCGCACACACGCGTGCACACGCGCACACACACGCGCGCGCTCACACACACGCGTGCACACACACACCATACACACACCATACACACACACACAAACTCAAGAGTAGCGTTTTCCACATCAAATTATTTTAACAATACGTTTTTCAAAACTAAGTAAAAGCCAGCAGAGTATGTATCAAACACAAAAGATACTGTAGATGTTGAAGAGGATTATTTATTTTTATATACAACTGTTTGCCACCAAGTCAGTGACTGTCTTTCAGAGTAATATATGAAATAAAAAAATTCTTTAAGGTGCAAATCAAACACTGCTGCAGCCCCCCGCCCCCCATCCCAAAAAAAAGCTATTTACATTGTGTTCACATTTTCTGGCATTATCTGTCTCTCCTATTTGGGAAATGAGGTTTTTTGGATCAGAGGATGGAAGGGTCACCACAGACTCCCCCCTCTTCTCTCTTTCTCCTTTCTGTTAGGGGTGAGACCCAAAAAGCCCCAAGACCCAGGCAGGTGTTACCTCAGCTTTACACTCCCTCTGCTTTTCGGAATATTCCGGCAACAGGTCAGCTCTTCTCAGAGCTGCTACGTTCATCCGGGCCAGACACCTCCACTTCCCCCTCTCTATGAAACCCCATTCCCCAAAAAAGGACATGTACTCGGTTGCAGATTCTTGGGGCTCTGTATAAACACAGTAAGCAAGTAAGAAAGAATATGTACACGCACACACAAATATTTTGAGGGATTTCAGTCTATGGCATTACTATGCATAACCTTGTATACATTTTTTAAACATTTTTCATGCACTGAACACCAGTAATCTGGAACAAGTTCCTTTACAAAGAATGCTTGCAGTTATACATTAATTGGTTTGAATCTGTTTTTTTTTCAGAGAGGAAGCACCTAAATATTCTCTATAATCTTAGTGGATTATAAAAGTACAGTACAAGCAATACGAAAAGCACCGTAAATAACTCATTACACATAGTGTCTGTCTTTTGCCGTGAACAGCTCTGGGCCGATGAACAGAATTTATAATACTGCTGCATATGAGTTGATTATAATGCACAAAACCGCCATAAATCACTCATGACAACAGGCCCAGTAAAAAGCAGTACTGAGCACAGACAGACATTGTAGGGTTGGACAACAGACTGTAGCCTTGTACAAAAGAGTCCCACAAGTTTGCCTCATCAGTTATACACCCCTTACCTCTGAAGAACACAAACCATTGTGGCAAGGTCCATGGGTACAGTTCCCAGAGGGTAATGTCGATGCGTTTCCATCTCTGGGAGTGACTGAAAAGGAAGGAACCAGATCGGAGCGGATCTCTCCAGAGACACAGTGCACGCCGGGGGAGACCCAGAACATTTTTCTGACCAGAACGCCCAGCGTGGGGAGGGGGAGCACGAGGCAGTATGCAACGAATGCCATGGCAGTCATGCTGGAGATGTTTTTTTGATGTTCGCACCCTAAGGTATGCCAGCAGCTCCTGGGTCTTGGAGCCCTGCGAAACCACTTCAGTCCACGATCGCGTTTCAGTCCGTTATTTCTATTCCAATTCCGTTTAAAAATACACACGCTTATGTACAGTACTTCTATCTTTGACAGTGTATTGATGGGTTTAGAATGTGCCAAGAACGCTGGAAATACACGCACTGTATACTTAGATCACATGCCGTGCCAGTGCCACGATGAAAAGACTTCGGTGCGCACGATCCGAGTGTAAAACCATACGCTTATTTTGCCTGAATCCGCTCCCGCGGCCTGCCGGCTCCACGCGGCCGCTACGCTGACCAAACCGCCCACGGCCGGGCCGGGCCTGGCGCGGGACACGGGCCGGTTCTGACCCGACCCCAGATGAGGCCGTGCGAAGGGAACCGCTCAGAGGCAGGAGTCCAGGAGGCCAAGCATACACTTCAGCCTCTGGGGCCCAGCAGCAAGACTCAGGACCCTGGGAGGCGGGTTCCTGAGAGAGACCCCTCGCCTACCCTCTGCACAGGCAAGGCCTTGTGCCAGAGAGCTGGCCGTTTGTGAGGGAGACTCTGGCCCTGAAAAGCACTTCAGGCTTAGAGAGGGTCCCTACTGAAATCCTGAATGAGGCACAGTCATTGTGCACAGCACTGCCACAGGCCTGGCTTCTGTAGCGTAGTGCCGCTACTCATCAAACGCTGGTCTTCAGCGTTAGAAACTCAGCAACGTATGAACCCAGACACATGAACCACCTTCCCAGGGAGGCCAGATACTGCGTACTACAAAAAAAAGCTTTAAATATCAATATAAATAATTGAAGGGAAGCTAATATTTACTTAAAACATTTACAAATAAATATTGTGTTTCACGTTTTGTGGTGTCTAAACCAGCCAATCAGATTTCTAGGATGGACAAGATGACAAACAGAGCAACAGACCCTCTAAAGTCGCTTTACATGTGAAAGAGGAATGGACAACAGACACTGCAACAGGAGCGAAGGTCAATCATGCCTGTATAATAAATGCTATTATTAAAAAATAAGCAAATAAGAAGCACTTTTTCTGTCTTTTTGACAGCTGCTGCTATAGAATGTATCACCTTTGTCCTTTTGCCTGGCATCCACATATCTATGCTATGCTTGTTTCTTCTCCAACATCCTTACACTATGAATGGTTGTTTTCAAATAAAAATAAATATGCACATAAAAAAAATATTAAGATAAGGTACTGGAGATCTTCATGTTTATGTCCCAGTTTTCATCTCCCATTCCTGAAAAATGAAAGAGACAAATACATAATCTTGTCAATGTTGTAATAGCACCTTAAAATTCATTGCCTGACCTGCAACTCAAATTACCTCATTAAATACCCAGCTGAAAACATGGACAACATGTAAAACAGTTTCTCTGGACAACATCAGCAACAGTGGGCATTGGGTTGTGTAGGTGTGGCCTGAGGTCAGCTGGGCATGGCGTGGGTGTGGCCTGAGGTCAGGTGCTCATAGTGTGGGTGTGGCCTGAGGTCAGGTGCTCATAGTGTGGGTGTGGCCTGCTGTCAGGTAGGCATGGTGTGGGTGTGGCCTGAGGTCAGGTGGGCATAGTGTGGGTGTGGACTGAACTCAGGTAGATGTTTTATGTAACAGCGCTCGGAGGCTGTGGGCTCACCTTGGCCTTCCGGAGCACATGGCCACGGGCGGTGGAGGCTTTCTGGGAGGACTGCCTTCGCAGCAGGGAGGCGCTGTTGACGGGGAGGGAGCAGGTCTCTGTGTCGCTGGTGTCACAGCTGGAGGCCGGAGAGTTCTCCATCGTACGCCGCAGCTGCACCGGGGACTGAGGTGGGACATGCATTACTCTCATTTCCTTATACACACGACATTACCCTGCATTACCTTACACACATGACATTACCCTGCATTAGTCATTTCCTTATACACATGACATTACCCTGAATTACATCATTATTTTACCTAATCTTACCTAAATTCTCTTGTATTACTTTATGTAACCCCGCATTGCTCTCAATTACCTCGTTACCTTATTTAGCACAACCCTACAATATGGCATTACTTTATGTTACTGTGTATCACCCTGTGCTCACCTGCGGGCTGGACGTCCCGGACTTGGGCTCGATGGTCAGACCCAGAGTAACCCCACCGTTCAGGGCCTTCTTCAGGTTCTCCTTGACCTCGGTCAGCTCCAGCTCCAGGTTGACCCTCTCGTCCTCCTTCACCTTGCACTCTTCCTCCACCTTCTTTAGCCTGTCCCCCAGAGACACCTGGGTCCTCTTCACTGGAGGGAACAGGGGACAGGACAGCATCTTTCACTCACCCACACTCACCTCCTCTCTCTGCAGTATCTCTGATATATGATACATTCTGGGTTTTAAAACACAAATGTACTAAAATGTACAACCAATACTGTACGTATATTTTTCACTCAGGGGCAGATACTAAGCATGCTTTTAGTACAGTGGAGTACAAAAAGAGAAATACCCTGTTTCACCCCCACATTTGAGTACACTGAGCCAAGCTGTGGACGCACCAACTGGTTTAACCACTCAGCCAATAAGAATCCAGCTCAAGTGAAATGTAAAAGGTCAAAGGTCACTGTCTGGCTGTGTTCCTGCAGGGGTGTAAGTTTGATATCTGTTCTGCACCACCTGGTGTTTTGGCCCATGGCCTACAGTCAGCGCATAGGCCTGCCCTGGCTCCTATGTGAGACCCTGCAGTGCCGCTCACCCGTGGTGGCCTCCAGGGCAGCCTTCAGGTCTCTCCTCTCCTTCTTCAGCTGGGTCAGGCGGTTGCGGATCTCCTGCTTCCTCTTCAGCAGCTCCTCCTCCTTGGCCTGCAGCCTCTTGGCGTCGGCCTCCACCCGGTTCTTCCCGTATTTGTACTGCTCCGCATCTTCAGGGAGGGACTGGGAGGTGAGACCGGTGACATAGCCCCCACCCACCCCCACACCCCACCCACCATAATTCAGTCTCGCTCGCGCATTCACTAAAACTCTGGGAGTATTGAAACTCAAAACCAAACCCGAAACATCCCTAAATCACACGCGACAATCCCTGCTGAAATGCCGGTTTTCATTCCTGGCGAGTTGTCCAGGTTTTGGACCATCTCCACACCAAGATAATATATTTCAGAGGTTTCCCACAGACATCCATTAGCCCTGATCCAGGACTGAATACCTCATTTGGCCACATGTGTGATTTAGTCGAGGATTAGGGCTTATCTGTGTGCGTGAAAAATATGCTTGCTTCAATTAGAACATTTCAATTATGAACGCTGAGTCTTAGCGAGAATATGTACCCTTCGTTGTGGCCGCTAAGCAGATGGTATTTAACACGCCATCAATCATATTTCCCAATGTTGTCTTTACAGTCCAACATTTTCCACATTTTTTGTGCGGCTGCTTTTTTCCTCGAAAGCAATCAGTGGTGAATTAAATAGGTCAGCGGTCCTGAATTCCATCTGCACTCTTTTCATCACATCCTCAGTGCTCCTACATTAACGCCTTTACATCAATTTAACCAATCACACCAAAAACTAACTTAAAAAGAAATTTGCTAAGACAGAAAGGCTACTATATACTGTAGCCGTCAGGAATAAGACTTCTCCTAACATTAAATGAAATGGAATTAGTCTTGAGTTCTTACTGGAATTGTTCCGTTTGACTGACAGGGTTCCATTGGTTCCGTTCGGCTTTTTCTGCTGGTTCTTGTCGGCCTTTTGCTTGGCAGCCATTCCATTGGTGGCTGGTGCTTTCTTTCCTTTAAGCTGATTGGCGGAGAGAGACCATGCAATGGGTAAAGTGGTCATGTAACAAATGTGTTACCAGAGCAGTGCAGTGTAGACCCAGTATGAGCCAGCCACTACCCAAGAAGCTTTGGTTAGCATCAATCACTACATCTGCATTTTGATGCATAGGTGGTAAAACCAAAGCGTAGTTAGGCTTGTGGGTTTGAATCTCTGGGACGTGAAGTTATGTTCTGTCCTTTTCTGCAACATACTACTGTAAATACCCTGCATAGTTGCACAAATAGGACCTGTGAAGTTTATGCTATCCTATGCCTACTGCAAAGATCAATACTGTAGAATTTCAGAATAGTATAGAAATAAAAGCCAAATACACTGGACTGGGTTTACATTCATGTCTCTGTACTAATGGACACACCCTCAAAGTGGGTTCCAGTGTTCTGGGGAAAACAGATCCAGTTTCCCTTACAAAATACATTAAACATACTAAGTGCAGTTGATTCATATATTCAAAACCCCTTCGGTGGAAGATTAAGTCTTTTTCAGAAACAGTTGAGATCTGAGGTCAGGGAATCATAATTCTGGCTTCTTTAAATTTAAACACATCAAAGCTATATTCTAGACCCCGTTAAATACAAGACAGCAGATATTAATTTACGAGGATTTATACAGTGACACACACAGACATAAAAGTATTAATGGGTCACAGAAGAAATCACTTAGTGCAAGGCTGTATAATCTGAGCATTAAGGGTGAAAATATGCTGACGTACTGAAGCGTACATTCTGGCTTTAATTTCAAAAATTCCAATTCTGAGAACCTTCCAGAAAGGCTAACATGCAATGACCATCCCAAGCAATGAGATGCAGGGCATAATAAGGCTGTACGTATTGATAGTTTCCAGAAGTCTGGTAATTCATTTCAGCACCAACGGTATCCACTGTATATGCTTCTGCGGATGATGTCATGGACACGCACATATTTGTTTTCAGAAGCACTCGGTACACTTCAGCGGACAGCCTCAATGTTAATAATGGACAGTGGTGACGCAGAATAGCAGGAGGTGCCGTGATTGGAGCAGAGAGGCGTCAGTCACCTGAGTAGCCGCGCCCCGCCCGGGAGAAGCAGTGTTAGTGACAGCAGCTGAGGAGGAGGAGGCGGAAGAGGGGACAGCTTTGGAGGAGACAGGCGTTTTGTAGTGGCTCGCAGCGGAGGCGGCGCCGCTGGGCTTAGCGGGGTAGCGGGCTGAGAGCTTGGGGGACGGCATGTTCTCGTACAGGTCGGCGTTCTCATACAGCCCCTCCTCCCTGCAGCGCCCCCCAGAGGCAGGAGAGGAGTATGCATCCTCAGGGTCCTTCAGCGGGGAAAGTGTACATGCAGGCAGCGGGGGTTGGGTAAAAGGGGAGGACAGACGAGAATGACGAGAGGAAAGGAAAAGAGGAGAGCAGAGGAGGAGAAGAGAAAGAAGGAAGAAAGGAGGAGAGAAGAGGGCAGCAGACCAGGGAAGAAGGGAGAGGAAAGGAAGAGAGGACAAAGGAGAAGAGGAGAACAGGACAGGGAGAAAAGGAAATAAGGATTAGAAGAGGAGAGAAGAGGAGAAAAGAGGAAAGGAAGAGAGAGGAGGAGAGAAAAAAAGGAGAGGAGTGGAGGGGGGAGGAGAGGAGGAGAACAGAGGCAGAAAAAAGGCAGACAGCAGTGTTAAACAGCAGAGGAGTGTTATTAGCAGAGGAAAAGTCTTTGGTTTAGAGTGTGACAGTTATTATTAAAAGCTGGAGAAGCATTAAAGAGAAAGAGGCAGAGAGAGAGGAGACTATTACGTAAGCCACCACAGGAAATAAAACATACAGCTGTTTGGAGAGACAGAGGAATGATGACAAAAAACAAATGACACTTCCTCACCCCCACACACACACACGCACACACACACTTTTGCGCACTGCTCTGCTGAACCTGATGCACTTTGTCTGAGCTAAGCTGGCTGATAGACTTCTTAATACAGACTGCCTTTATATAAACCTTCGTTTTGATTATCTCTTCATTTTATTGGATGATTTAATAATATAAACACTGTGGGACTAGTTTATTTTAAGTAGTTCCTAAATTCACGCTGAATGAAGGACAAAGGTAGGTTAAAGGTAGGTTAATGGAGATGTTTCATTATGAATGCCTTTTCAGCTCTTTAATTCCACCTGGCTGTGTGAAAGTGTTCTTTCCATTTGAAATCCATCTATTTGATAATAAAATGATTTTGTCACACACGGCAGGAGCCCGTGGATAACGGTGTCCAGAAAATGGTGTGATAATAAAAAACCTTTTATCTACAATCCTTGGTAGCAACCAGAAAGTCAGAGAGACTGTGGGGTCAAATTAGAGGCTGTTACTCAGGAAGTCTCTGCCCTCTGTGTTCTTTCCTGAGGGGATCCTAGTCATTACTGAAGTTAACGAGCTCTGATGATAGAAAACTTCCATTCAGCAAGGACTGAATTTTCATCATAAAGTATAAGGAGCTACATATCTTTGACTTCAGATGTTCTTGACCTGGGATAAAAAAAAAATAGTCAAGAGCAAGGTATCACGGGACGATGGAGAGTGACAATGTGGGCCTACCGTTCCGTTGATGCAGGGGACGTCATCGTAGTGCAGTGCCATTCCGGTGGGACAGGCGTAGCCATTGACCGGGTTGTCCAGGTAAGGGTTCGGAGACACTGCGCGCTTGCTTGTGAAACTGGAGCCACAAAAAACACATGAAGAGGACAGCGGTTTGTGAGTGAGTGAACATAGTGAGAAAGTGAATGACTGAAAAAAAGACAGTGTAAGAGCGATTGAGTGAGAGTGAGTAAATGAGTGAGTGAGTGAGTGTGTGGGTGAGTGGTTGAATGAGTGATTGAGTAAATTATGGTAAGAGTAAATGAATGAGTGTGTGAGTGTGTGAGCGGGTGAGTGAATAAATGATAGCAACGGCTCTTTAAAACAAAAAGTTCATGTTTTTAAGCCAGAGGTGGGACCCTGCTGCTCTACAGTTTAAATCTAATCTGTACACATAGAAGAGATGAAAGAGTATTAGACATGTACACCCTGGAGAGGCGTCTGATGAGGACTGAAATTAAGCAGCATTGGGAGGGGGGCGAAGCAGACGCAGGCCCTGAAGAAACAGCGCAGCGCGCTAACAGGAGGTGCTCTGGAGAGCGGGCCGCGCACACAGCCCACGCCACGCGGTGCCGGCAGGGCCGCTCGGCACACACCCAGAGGAAACGCCCACGCAGACACTTTCATCCTAGAGAAAATATTAGCCCAGGCACAGGCATTCCGAGCAGCAGGGTCCTGTGTGCTCTGAGAGACTCCTGCTCTCCTGCTCTCCTCAGTCACCCCCCCCCCCCCCCCACAGCCCCACTCTAGGCCCTCCTTTGTTTCTTCAGGACTGTGAGATGTGCTTTCATTGTACCGCTACGAGCAGTACCCTCGTCGGACGGCTGATGCACAATAAAGAAGGCAAAGAGGCCAGGACACATCCTGGATCACAGTGAGGAGGCGCACTGGTGAGGAGCAAGGCTGGTAACCAAAAGGTTGCAGGTTCTATTCCCTGATACAGCACTGCCGCTGTACCCTTGGGTAAGGAATTTAACCTACAATTGCCTCAGTAAATACCCAGCCATATAGAGTGTCTGCTGAACGGCAATAACGTAATGGAATGCAATAAATCTGGCAATCTAAAGAACTACCTTGACTGAGTGTCATCTAACCCCATCTAACCCCAACGACTGCTAAAGCACTTTCAGCAACAGATTAAAAAAAGACCAACAGCTTTTCATTTGGCTTCATTTGAAAAGAGAGAAGGGAAAAAGAGAGGGAACTCCGTCTGAGACTGCGAGATTTACGGATTTGCCTTTACACCTCATTAGAGCGGATCCGCATTAAACAAAAGCAGAGGGGAAAGGCTGACGCTGACACCGGAGCGACACATCCATCCTCCGGCTACCGCCGCTTCTCTGGAGCCCATTAGCCGGCCGCAGAGATCACAGGATCCCCCTCCCCGCCGATCTGAGGAGAGGGGGTGTGCCCCCGTCTCGTGGGCGTTAAACCGAGCGCTCCCTGGGGTCGCTCCGGCGGGTGCAGCGTTGGGGTCTTTCATGTGGGTTCTGTTGCTCCCCTCCCTCCGGTCCGCTGGGCCGTGCTAACACATGTGTTCGGGAGCATTTGTTTTGTGTTATCTCCCACATTAGAATGGGAGCCTGTCCGCTGCCAACGGCAACTCGTGTGTTTATTTATATATGTTTATATATTCATATCCCCCCCATGGCCGCCATCGCCAGAGCACAAAGCGTTACCATGGTAATCCTCCGACACGCACATGCATACACACACTGTATGCAATGGGTAGTACAAACACACTAATACACACACATATATACAGCACACACCACCATGGACCTTCTATAGTGCATAAACACAATCACACGCATGCACGCGCACACGTTCTATCCAACAGGTATCACAAACACACAAATACACACATGCACGCACACGCACGCTCTATCCAACAGGTAATCACACACTAATGAACACACACATATACAGCACACACACGCATGAGAACTGGACCTTCTATAGTGCATAAACACACAATCGCATGCATTCACACACACAAGAACCAGAGCCTCTACATTACTGGTGCTCTCAGCATCAGAGAAAACTGACACAAACCCTCTCCCCATTTCTTTCTGATGTAACCAGTCTGATCTCTCATCAAACACCACTCCCCTCAGCGGCGGAGTATGGAGCCAGGGGAGCCCAGCTGAAAGGGAAGACTGACTCAGCTCAGCCAACCACACGCACCACACAAAACACATTCGTCCTCACTCGCAGATGTGTTCAAGCGTCTGATCGTATCTGTCAGATGTTCCTATGGATATAGATGTAGTTACATTACGTACCTTATATGTTATTTAAAAAAAAGAGAATGATGGCCCGTGTCCAAAATACATCTGGTCTGCAGAATCTGCGCAGCACGCAATATTTCAGACTAGAGAACAGGAAAAGGAATAGGAAACACGACTGCACACAGATCTGCGCATCGATGCCCTTCCTGCGCAGTGATGTTAGCGTAGCCCTCATCCCCCGACACCCCTGGCCCAGCCAATCGGGGGCTCACCAGAAGGACTGCTTGGCCAGCTGGATGACGTTGGCGGTGGTCTCGACATCGATGTAGTCGTAGTGCAGGGCGGCCGGGTCTGTGGTGGATCCAGTCTCCGCCAGGAGCACTCCCAACCAACGCCCCATGCTCTCCGAAGAGCAGGCCTGGAGACAAGGGAAGGGGCGTAGAGGTTTTATTATCTATCTCTGTATTGAGGTAATGTTTTGTTCTGATTTCTCTGTACTCTTGCACAATTGTATTACAATTGCTTCTTGTGTATGTAAATGCTTCAGCAACGTAAAAATACTGCAAAAAAACTGTAATTATGTAGAAATAACAAAAATAAGACCGTAAAAGAGCAGGGGAGAGATGGAAAGCAAGAGGAAAGGAGAGAAAGAGAGTGAAAGCAGTAAAAAAGGAGAGAATTAAAGGAATACAAAAGTAGGAGAGAGGGATGAGAGTGGAGGAGAGGGGAGACAACCAGAAAGGGAGAAGGAAGGAAAAAGAAAGCAAAAAGAAGAGACGCAGAAAAACACAGTCCACTTCAGTGATCTCCACAGAAACCACAGGGCATGTGTGTGCAGCGCTGGCAGCAGTAGAGAGCAGCCCCTCGGGGGTGTGGGGTGCGGGGGGTGCGGGGGGGGGAGATCTGTCTCACACAAGACACGCTGTCTGCGACAGCACAATGTGACACATTTTCACCCGTCAAACAATGTCAGGCGCTGAGCCTCGGAGCAACCCGCAGAATCCGCACCATAATCTGCGATGACACATGGGGCACCAGACTCTGTACAGTCTAGACCAGCGCGCCCCAACCCAGCGCCAGTGCCGGGCATGCTACAGTACAGAGGGGAGGAGACTCCTGCCTGAAGTACAACAGCGGGTAAAAGGAGGGATAACTAATAACTGTGATATAAGAGGACAGCAAACTGTCTGTGGTGTGTCCCGGTGAGGTCACACAGTGTAATCGCTGTGTCCCGGTGAGGTCACGCAGTGTAATCTCTGTATCGTGAGCGGTTTTGACGGCCCGGCGCAGCGTTTTACCTCCAGCACCGCCACTTCCTGTCCGTTGCGCAGCAGGCGGAAGGCGAAGGGGTGCTTGGAGTCCAGTCCCGGGATGACCTCGCACCCGCGCAGGGGCAGAGACGCCATGTGGGTCTTCAGGTCGGCCCGGTCCTTGTGCAGCAGCAGCTGGTTGTCCTTCAGACGGCACCAGCGCTCCCGCCAGCGGTTGTTGGACAGCACGTTGAGGTAACCTGCCAATCGCAGCGGGGACCACCCAGTCAGAGCTGAGTCACCGGCTCCTGAGACGAAAACCTCCGCGAACCTCGTTACTGCGGCGGTGTTCGTCCCGAGAATTTATTCAATTTACAGTGAGTGGATGTTCACAGGAGTGACTGCACTGCGTATTTATCAGGGGCTATTTAAGTTTTTTCAGGTGCATAAAAACTGTGTCTCCCAGAAAGTACCACCCCTCCAAATTCCCTCCTAGGTCCGTTACCCTCTTTAACACCCCCCTGCCTCTTACCACAGGTGGGTACGTCCTCTTCTGCAGAGGAGGTCTGCTCATCTGTGGACGGCTTCTTCTTTCCCAGGCCAATGATCTTGGTGATCTTCTTCCCCGCCACTTTACCCACAGTGCCTTTCTGCTCAGACTTGGTGCTCTTCTTCCCTTTAGCTGGAGCAGAGGTAGGAGAACATGAGCGGAACACCCTCAGACAGAGCACACATGCCATTATCAGCTCTTGGACTGCTTTGGTCATGAGCAAATGGTCCACAAAGGAGAAAATGCAATGAGTACCTGTGTAAAATGTATCATCGCATAACAAGAAACTGTAAGATTATTACATAAATACCTGAAAAAATCAGGTTTTTAGAATGCTGGACATCACATTCAACTGAATGCAGAGTAACTGAGCAATTGAGTAACTGAGAATGCAGAAATGAATCATCCATCCACACTGTTGGCCAGAAAAAAAAAGTAGGGACCAGTGACAGTGCACATTCCCGTAAGATTACCAGTGAACTCAAAAGCCAGATCTTAAATTCTGCCTCTCTCTCATCGGGGAAAGCTGCTGCCCCAGTTCTCAAGTATTCTGTTTGGATTGTGCGGTCTGTGGGCAGGGCGGTCTCTCTCTGTCTCCCTGCCGGAGGGACAGAGGGAGCAGAGAGGCTCAAACCCATGGACCAGTCACCCACAGTGCCCCCTTCCCTAATGTAGGGCTAGATCCAGGTTGGAGCCAGCTGGAGCCAAAGCTGGATGACCTGGTGCAACAAAAATGCCTTTCCCTTGCATTGCTCGCAACCAGAGCGGCTGCATGTGATGTCACACTGAATGCCTGGTGTCTGCTGAGATCCAGACGACCGCCTGGATCTCACTGGCAATCGCATGGCTGAGGCCTTCCTGAAAAAAGCCTGCGCTCCAGGGTGTCTCTGGGTGTTTGCTGTGATCAGCAATGGCAGCATGCTTCTGTGTCACTGTGTATATCATTAGCTATGAGAGCAGCTTGTTGACTCCACCAACAGTTTGCCTAGCTAAACCCAGGCTAACGTCAGTTTAGCATCAGTAATGCTAAGGGGTCAACACAAAAAAATCCCTGGAAGGTGAACTTGCCAAATCAACCTGAATCCAGCTGCTGGACAGTGGAGGGAAGGGGGAAATGAGGCAGCTTGTGTGGGCTGAGACCGGCACAAAGGCCCCTGACATCCTGCTGCCAGTGACCCAAGTAAGAGACTAGCTGTAGTCAGATTTCACTATACACAAAAAGATACATTTTGTGCAGGGAAAAAACGTCTGGTTTGAGATCCTGCAGGCCACAGACTCATCCCAATACACAATCCACACAGTAGTTTGGTGGCAGAAACATCAGCTACCTCTGCTTTTTGAACGTACAGTGCATCCGAGTACAACGTTGAGTTTGTTGACTGCCTTTTTCCATACGAATAAATGGCGCGCTAATTAGAACTTGCATGGTTTTGTACTTATATAAAACCCCCGCCCATGGAGCCATGGAGTTCCCCATCTCTGCTCTATAGCGAGAGAGTGGGAGAGACAGAGGGTTTTTTTTTTTTTTTTTTTTTTGAGACTGGGGTGAAAATTCCCGCTGAGTGATGTCACGCTCTCAGACCACAAGGCCTTCTTAGCTGGAGCAGGCACGCCTCTCCCTCGTCCCCTTTCACACACCAGCTGACCCCTACAAATCAATATTCAGATCCGGTTACCCAGAGTGGATCAATGCTGTGGCAGCAAGAGCAGATGCTGTAATCAGCAGGCCTGTGCCCATGCTTTGTATTGCTTTCAGTCCTATATACCGTGCTGTCTGAGGTATAAGGAAGAAACCAGATGCACAGATGTCCAAATGCTTTCTGACTTCTAAAAAAGATTTTTTTTCCCTCTTTCGGGTAAATGGAAAATCTGTGATCTTGCTAATTTAATTCCACCGAATCTGTGCAGTTACCAGCAATGGAAAGAATGTGTCTGGATGATCTACGGGTTGTTTCTTCCCGCCCCCCCTCCCCCCCTCCTCAAAGAGACAGAGCTGCAGGCGCACTTGTGCATGCACACATCCATCCCCCCTGCTCTCGGCTCTCCCTGGAGCCCCCGGCGGGAGCAGGCGCGAGACAGGCGCACTTGCGGCCGTCGTTTCGGCTCTCACTGCCAAACAGAGATAAGGGGGGGGGGGGGTGATGCTGGCCGTTTGCGGCCGCTGAGGCACGTCTGAGAAAGCCCTGTTCGTTTGTCATTTCGGTAAACTGTTACCAGACCCCGAGGCTGTCATGAGCCTGCAATGCCACTCCACACCTCTAGGGGGAGAACATGCCATTTGATTCATGATCCTGCCACAGTTATGACTCCTGAAGCGTGCATTGTTAATATGCCAAATTATCTGCAAAAAGACCTTCTGACCTGTCTGACTCAACTGAGTAAAGATATGTGGCGGGTAACCTCTTAACATCTTTCCAGGATAGCTTATTATTCATCTATATTTCCTTGTTTTTAATTTCAACAGTGAACTGCCTTACAAATTAGCTGCATTTCCATATGCAATACCATTTGGGTGTCTTCACAAGGTTTTTCATATTGCATTTACTCTATTTATTGTCCTCTACTAAAATGTATATAAGACAACCTGAAGGTTATTTATATCAGCAGTGTCATTACTCACAGCACAATGCACTGTTCTTGATTTCACATCTAACAGACTAGAACTGCTGCACTGCAGTTGTGAAATTCTCTTCAGACATATTGCAAGTAAAAGGTTAGCCTGTCGGCGAGCAGAACTAGGACAGCTCTGAATTCCTGAGGCACTGAGGGCAGCAGTGTCAGCGAGCCAAATTAAATTCTTATTCCTGGACAAAAAGCCCCTGCTGTGCAAATAAATGCTCAATAATCCTGTGAGGTTTAGATAAGAGTCACACGCAGATCCTGTTCTGTTTAGCTCTGGCACCTTTTCACGGGTGGAGCTAAGATATCAAATAAACAGCTATCCGAAAGTCCGTTCCAAACCCCACAGACGCGATTAGATTGCAGCCATCTTCACCCATGAGAATGTGCTGAGCGAGACACCTCTGAGTGACGCGTCGCCCCGCTGCCACGACGCCTCAGAGATGTCCTCAAGCACAGAGTGTGCTAGCACTCGCGGTTTGGTTTTCAGTGAAAGAAAAGCGCTGAGTTCAAATTCCCGACACTCACAATGGAACTCTGACTGCTCAGTTACTCACTGTGAATGATGGGGAATGCTGTAACCATGACTTGCCATGCACTCAAAAGCGGGAAGGTGTTACCACAAACGTCTCGTGTTACTGCCATTTTAATAAGTATTGTGACTGAAAAATGTCTGCTACAGACCAACCTGAGAAAGAGTAGCAACCAAAGTTATGATGAACAGTAACGTCTGCATGGAGAAACTGGTGCAAGGTTGTTGCTGGTGGTGCCAGATTCAGATATAAATACTGTAGGCTTACTGACAAAATCAAACCAGATGTGATGCTGCTCTGAATTGTAAATTCTATGACCTACATCTAGTCCAGTACCCTCTATTCTACACCAAGATTAGTGTCCTCTGCTCTGTACCATGCCTAGTGGTTTCTATTCTACACCACCCATGGTGTTCTTTATTCTACACCATGCCTAGTGTTCTCGGCTCATCACCAAGTACTAGTGTTCTCTGTTCTAAACCAAGCTTAAACTTCTCTGTTCTATACCACATCTAGCATTTTCTGTTCTACACCAAGCTTACTGTTCTCTGTTCTAAACCAAGCTTAATGTCCTCTGTTCTATACCATGTCTAGGGTACTCTGTTCTGTACTCATGCCTAGTCAGTAGAGTTCCATACCCACATTATGCCAGGTGTCTCTATTTCCACACCACCAACAGAATTCTATGTTCTCATGTTCCCAGGGCCTCACCTTGCTCTTTACTGTCAGTAACTCCATTCTCAGGGTTCAGCTCTCCGTCCGAACTCGGCCTATCGTAGGACAGTTTCTGTAACAGTAAGAAACGTGATCACAGTCAGATGTCTAGCATTTTAAACACCCCACCCCCATTCTTCCCCCCTCTCATGCAACAAACGCACTGGTAAAACACACACTATACATACGCACACAAACATACTCCATACAGACGCTGTACCCACAACAGGACCCACAAGAACATCTGTAAAATATTAGGTGCAAATAATTAGGCTTGGCTTCTGTATGCCTTGCCAGCTTTAGAGATCAAGACAGAGGTTTGAGAACTTCACATCTGTTGTTTTTCCATACACATACACACACACACACACGCACACGCACACACAGACTACGCACACACACACCATCAGAGCAGCTAATGATCTAATACTCAGGTAGTTTACCAGGCTTCTCCTTTGTGTACATTTCAAAGCACAAAGCACTTGTTTTTTTTCTCCCCCCCCCAAGCTGTGCTGTGTAATTTGTGCTGTGGCATTTGGCATCACATCACTGTATTCACTGTCAGTAAAGCCCTGCTATCACGCCTTTGCAGCATGCAGATGGGAGGACCCTGTGCATATTTTAGAGGAAACTGAGATTCTCTCCTTGCCTTTTCCAGCTCGGATTTGTGGACCGGGGAACTGGAGCCCACCCCGTCTGTGTCGACTGTCCCGTTGCTGTTACTGCACACTTCCTTCATCACCTTTCAATGGAAAAAAAAAAAAAAAAAACAGAAAAACAGCATGTTAAAATTGCAACCCTGCTAATCTGGTCCAGAACAGCAGCCAGACCAGCCCTGGTTCTGGACAGCAAATGGTCCACTGTTCTGCAACACCCCTTCAGGACATGGGGTGGACTGTTGTCCACAGCCAGGTTAACACAGAGATTTTCTTGAGGACCCTTTAACCTTGTCAAATCAAGGGCATCAAATCCAGAACCAAGACAGTGAGATGGTCATGCATCAGCTCGATATCTGAGTGCAAAGGCTATCCACGTCTTTTACAAGTCCCAGCTCTCCCTCTCCTTCCCTGCCTAACCATGAGAGGACCATGGAGTCCCTCTCTGCCGCATCTCTGACCACAGTGATTTTGGCTCATACTACACGCAATAGGGCCCTGCTGGAAAATTACAGACCGTGCCTCTATGGCTCGGCTGGCAACAGCACGGGTTTGAGGATGCACTTTAAAAAAAAAAAAAAACCTCCCTGAAAAAACAAATTCACACAGGCTCTTTGTGAGTTTGTGAGCGGTCTTCCCTCTGCTCAAACAATGCTTTCTTTTCTTCTCTCAACACCTGGTCTGGAGAGTGACAGGTTGTGCTTCTTCACTTCTTCTGTTAGATAATGGAAATATTAAATACTAAACTTGGACCAGACTAACGACAGTCTGTGTGGAGGTCGCATATGCTGAGCTGAAGTGTCTTGAGGTTATTTTAAATGCAGACATAGAACAGGTGGAATAATCTCACATTTAATGGAGCAGCAAATACCCAGAGCGTGCTTGGGCATCTTTAGCCTGTGCTCCATTTAAACATTTCCATGGTAAATTGGAGCTCCGTTTTAACTTGGGTGTGAATTGTGTGCTTTGTTACACTGTCGGTAATCTGGTCATGTGAGTGAATTCCGTTCCGGATCGGAGAGGAAAGGAAATGCCCTTTTGGTGTGCTAACCGAGCTTGTAGTGCACACGATCCTCACATTCTCTGTCCTATAAATCCCACACAGTAATCTGGCCCTCCCACAGGGCTCAGGCCAGAGTGTGCTGAGGCATGCTGCATCACAATGACAATACCAACAACCCAACACAGGGAGCACACAGCCAACCACTGGCAGCACAAGCCTACAACCAGCGCAGGTAACACAGCGCCAACTGCCAGCACAGGGAAGCACAGTATCATCTGCCAAAACCAGATGCACAGTCAATGACTCAAGCAGACAAGGCACCATTGCAACACAGGCAAGGGGCACAAACCATGAGCTCTCGCAGTGGTGTGGATCACACAGTCATCAGATCAGGTGAGCTCACAGAATGCCCCAAAGTGGAGGCCCAGAGACTTAGAGGAAGGAGGAAGAGGAGGAGGAAGAGGCAGAGGAGAACGAGAGGGAGCCGCTTTCTCTCTCACCAGGCCTGTGCAGGGGAAGGAAACTTGGCTGAGATGAGAGAAACAGAGAAAGGGGGGATGGAGAGAGACAGAGAGAGGTCAAACAGACAGACAGCAGAGATGTCTGTAACAACACAGGAAGAGGGAAAAAAAAGAAAAAGGGAGTCCCATATCACAGAATTAGTAGTAGCAGCAGTAGTAATAGCAGTAGCAGTAGTACTGTAACAACTGCAGTCTCTGTCTGCCCAACAGCCTCATTGGAAATGACATTCATTAGCCCTGGAGCCCTGCTCAACTTTACCACTAACATTCGTGTAATCTCTACAGAATATTCCGTTTCTGGTGGAAAAAGAATTAAGTCAACGTAAATGTTCCGTGTCAGCTGGTATTCCACTTGCACACACTGCGGAGCAGTCCCTTTTCGTCACATGTAAATACAAAAGAAGGCCTGACTGTGACAGCCTGCTTCACAACAAAACAAAAAAGAGAGAAAAGTAGAAAACAAAAACTTTTTTTTCTTGAGTTTTATCAACATCTAAACGCAGCCCTTAATCTTTTGGGCCAGTGACACATTCTTACACCCTCACGCTTCATTGGCTCTGGAGCCAGCTGGGCAACATGCCCTTGCAGTACAATCAGAAAAGACGTAGGAAACACATGTGCAACGAATCCAGCCTCAGTCTGAAGCAGCAGACCCCATCCAGTGCAGCGGTAATTGGGTGCACTGATTGCAAGTGTCATGTAAGGAAAAAACAAAAAAGCGCTGGGAAAGAAATGAGTTTATCTCACGCAGGCGTTTATTGTTACAATGTGTTTTCAATATCCAGGCACCTGACTAAATATGTACGGATTTTCCCCCTCAATTCAACAATTGAGGCTGTTGTTGCCCACCCCCCCCCCCCCCCCCCGTCCCCCGTCCCCCGTCCCAATCTCGGTTTGTATATTTGGTTTGTTCGCCCCGTACACTCCCAGGTATCCTACCACTAGCTGTGCAAGTCTCTCCCCCACCGCAGATCAATAAATAAACTCTGATTACCGCATGGAACAAAATAATAGGATCAGAAAACAGGCCGCGTTTCCTGACGAAAGCCCCCCCCCCGCCCCCACCGCAAACGCCTCCCCTCCACAAGCGGGCCTTTTGTGGAAACAAACACACAGGAACTGGAGTTTCCATCAGCCCGCAGGACTGCAGCAAGAGGCTGAGAGGGCCGCTCTTTAACGAGGCCCTCAATGACCCGCTTTCAGATACCGGCCCGCCCTGAGAAAGGCGCACACGGAGCCGGGGGGGCCTCGCTCGAAAAACGGCTGCCCTGGGACGCTCCCTGGCAGAGGAGCGGCACCGCCGAGAGCTGATGAAAAAGGCAGGGGGGAGAGCGCGTCTTAAAATAGCGCACAATAGGTCTCTCTCGCGCAAACACACGTCTCCGGGGAAACTTCTGGATGGGGAAAAAAGAGACGGATCTCCCTTTGATTTCAAACCCTAAACAATGCCTCTTTCATATTTGGTTTGTAATAAAATAATTCAGAGGTCCCGGGCTTTACAAAAACAATAAAGAAAAAGGTAAAGAGGGCTCCTCGTTTGATGTGTGTGAGAGACGGTCTGCTGCAGCGATCTGCTCGTGTTCCAGAGAATGATTTAAAAAACGAGATCTAAGGACAGCAGCGCTCCGATACAAAGCAAACATCCTGCCAGGGCCCGAAGTTTGGACACCTGTTCCAAATAAGCGGCCCTCAGCTTTGAGACCCTTACATATCGCTGGGGTACGATTCCATCGGCTCCTTTGGACAAAACAAGGCTATTCCTGGAGACGGCTGACCGTTTCCCAGCAGAGCTTTGACTTGACACACCGTTGAACCGTTACCTTTTTTGTTACAGGAAATCTCCACGGGCGCAAGTAAACAGCTGCACTGTGTATCTGTTAACCCCCGATTAGATACGGAGCAAAGCGATCACAGCCGCTTTTCAGAATATTCTTCCAACACATCAGCTCCACCACAGTGTTACAACCATGTTGTGAATAAAACTGTCCTAATGTGTCGGTGGGTGTCATGTGACCTCGCACCTTCAGCCACTCCTCGGCCTGCTCCTTGCTCTGCACGGCCAGTACCAGCGCGTCTGCCCCCTGGTGGACGATCTTCAGCTCGTGCTTCTTCTTCTTGCCGTCTTTGGGTACGTGCGTGATGCTGCAGCCTGACAGCACCAGCTCCATCTGTGGTGTCTGGTCCTTCGACGTCTTGTAGCACTGCCGTTCAAAACACAGCGTCAACAGTTAGAGTCAGTCAGGTTACTCAGGTTACTCAGCCAAGAGCGGTCAGGTTAGAAGGCTTCATGCATACAATACTGTAACTGGAATGCATTCAAAAGCAAGTACTTTTGTGTCATTTATAAAAACATTACAGCAAAACTAAATCTATTACAATCAGTAACTGCAGTATTAACCCTGGTTTTTGAGATGTCTGAGAAAATTTACACCATAAACATGATTCTTTTTTACAGTACGGCTTCATTATATTACATTCAGTTAGCAGATGCTCTTATCCAGAGTGACTTCCAACACAAAAGAACAGAAGTGTATCCATTAAAGTCGAATGAGCAACAGTGTCAGACTAAGCTAACAACACTCCCAGACCAGTGAGTGCGAGCATTACACTATCCAAGCCTTACCGCAAGTTAAATTGTGCTAAACTGACTAGTCAAGGGAAGCCAAGTATACTACCATACAACAGCTTCAAACTATGGAATAAAGGCATAGTGGTAAGGACTCGTAACCGAAAGGTTGCCGGTTTGATTCCCCGCCGGGGCACTGCTGCTGTACCCTTGGGCAAGGTACTTAACCCACAATTGCCTCAGTAAATATCCAGCTGTATAAATGGATAACATTGCAAAAAAACTGTAACCAATATAAGTTTCTCTGGATAAGAGTGTCGGCTAAATGCCAGTAATGTAATGTAATGTAATGTAATGGAATAATTCCCCTGTGTGACTATGGAGAGTACGTGACTGCGCACCAGCAGTTTGTTGTCCTTGATGACACACAGCAGCTTGGTCCACTGGCCGAAGCGTTTCTTGCGCAGCAGGAAGGCGCAGATGCGAGCGTCCTTCACCAGGTCCATGGAGGCCTCCTCGGACGGCCACTGGTGCCTCATCTTCTGCCCCTTCCCGTCCTCCTCTTCCTCATCGTACGACTCGTACGAGCTGCTCATGTTATCCGAGTCGTAATCTGCAAAGACCCAAAACAACGTAGGTCATTAGACACTTAAAAACATTTCATTACTCTATCATATTGAAAGGGGCAAATTTGCTCTCAAATTCAACTATCAATGTCAGAACCTAAGATTAGTTCAAAATAGCAAATGTGAATATAAGAGGAGAGAATTTCCAGAAGAATGATTCTAATTTGTTTCATAAAATTAAACATTTAACAATGCCCCCCTTATTGCCTGCTTGCTATGTACTCAGATATAATTAATATGTAGTAATATATCTTTTATAACAGTATGAAGGTGTACTCTTTGAAATTTTCACATGCTTACTTTTTTCTGAAACAGAAAATCTCTGTCAGTTCCTTTTAAATTCGTTAACTACCTTATTATCAGAGATCATGGAAAATGATCATTTAGACTGTGGCACTGGCACTTTGAGTCAAAGTCAACACAAGCAAAAAGAGCACTTTCCAGGCTAGCCATGAGGTGTGAAGCTGTAGGTGGTTAGAACACACAGGAAGGGCAGAGTCTGATCTAGTGACACACTCACGGGATGTGATGTATTCGGGGGCTTTCCCTGGGCTTAGAGGGACCGCCTCCTCATAGTATCCTTCCGGGAGGGAGGAGCTGGGCAAGGGGGGTGGTCCGTTATCCGGAGGCTGGAGAGGGAAAAAATGACAGGCATAATATATTTACTGAAGCAATTGTGGGTTAAGTAGCTTGCCCAAGGGTACAGCAGCAGTGCCGCAGCAGGATTCAAACCGGCAACCTTTCGGTTACGAGGTCTGCTCCTTACCACTATGCTACACCACCACCCTAAAGCACGAAATACACTGGACACTTTTTTAATATTAATGAATTATGTATTTACTCAGCACTTCAGGTTAAATAGTTTTCTCAAAGTCCAAGCAGCCTGCTCAAGGACCAAGGATCCTGGTCCAAAATGGCTCCGGGTCAGTAGGTCTCCCAGCTGTCCAAGTTACTCCCACTATCAGACATGACTGTTCTCTCTGGCATTCTCTCCAGAGCTCTCAGATTTAACCTCAGCACCGTCACTCATATGGCCTTTCTGTAGTTATTATTTTAATCAGCTGGGCAAGTATTCAAGCTGAAGGCCTCCTCTCCACAGGGGCCCTCCAAGAGCTGCCAGCCTCACATGTGTGCAAACAGAAGTGTTAGCGGTACGTTTCAGCATAGATACAACAGTACATAGTACTATGTACCAAGTGAACTTGCATGCCGATGTTACAGAAATCATTAAATTTAAATTATGTAACACCAATAAAAAAAATTGATCACAAATCCTGCTTTGTCATGACATTACCGCCATGGGCCATCTTCGTGTGGAGGCAGACCTGTACACCCCAGCGGATGAACATTCAGGATGTTGTTCTGAGACGTAATTGCCCTGGTACTGCTTCAAAGTCAAAGATCAGCACTGCCCTCATATCGGGTCACTATCTGCGAGGCCATTACAGGAAGTCTTTTATCTACTAAATTAGCGCCGCTTGCAATTAGCTTTGAAGTTGATTGTTCAGGTCAAGAAAGGGTAGCTGATCAGTGCATGAGGATTTCAACCAATCAATGACATACTTGCACTTGGGGTTGGGAGACAGGGAAAAAAGAGAAACCTGCTCCCTCTTCTAAGGTTGTTTGTTCTACTCTGGCGTCATGCCTCTTTACCAAACTGCGTGGATAGACTAACTGACGTGACTCATTTGGCCGACATCGAGAGCAACGTCTTCTCTTTCAGCTCTTAAAATAACATAATTGCCTCAATAAAAATCAAATCTCATAATCTCGTACACATGGAAGTAACTGCTTTCTACTTGACATTTAATACACTTATTTGTGCGTTCCCAGAAATGGTTTTCACTTGAGCTGAATTAGAGCTCGCTCTCAGACCTCTGGGCAGCCAGACCTCGGGTTTCCAATTGTGTCAGATGGATCTTCAGGGCACATTACGTGCATGCTAAGTTTGTCCTCATCCGTTTACATCTTCCCGTGCTCATTATCATTGTCCTAAGGGACTGGAATACAACCTGCTCATAGTTAGATCTCTGTGCAGCCTGGGGACTAATAAAAGGGACCTCATACACTCACACTCACACACGCGCACACACACACACACACACACGCGCACACACACACACACACGCACACACACACACACACACGCACGCACACACACACACGCACACACACGCACGCACGCACACGCACGCACACGCACACACGCGCACACGCGCACACGCACACACACGCACGCACACACACGCACAATGCAACCAATTAATCACATTGGTGACAAACTCCCAGATTTTTTTCCCCTGGAAACTCTTCATTTCTTCCTTTATTGCATTTTCTTTATAGGGGCTGCCATTTTCAGATCTTTTTCCGTTCCTCGCTGTTGTGAGAAAAAACCGGCGCGGTCTGAGAGACTCGTTAAACGCTCCGCTGGTTGGGGTTGCTCTAGTGGGATGTACCACCATGGCGATGTCATCACCACCATGGCATCAAAAAACCGTCTGGGGTTTGTAAAAACCAAATAATCTGAGTCCACTTCCGACACATAATACACTCCACTCTCCATGTGCACGACTCTTTGAACCTGCAACTCGCACTAAAACTTTTCAGCTCTCACGGTTTCTTTAAGTATGAGCAAACATAGCATACAAGACGTAGCCGTGACTATCTGGAACTATGCCATTAGTTAAGCATTCATGCACCAAACACCACCGTTCTAAACCCATTCTCAATACACAAAGACACTGAGATGTAGGTCAATCCGTTATGCATTCTCGGGGAAAGCCAGACACATGACCTGGGGCAGTTTACCTCTTATTTTTAACCCTACCGGGACACCGTACCCACACTCCAAAATGGGGGGTGGAGGAGGTGGGGGGAGGAGATTGGATCAGTGCCGGAGCACAGTGCCCGGCGGGTCCCAGGTGGGCCCCTCCTTGTTAAACCCCGACGAAAGACGACGCTCTGGGTTTTTGGCAACCGGATCTTAATTATGTTGCATTTCTGCACCGGGGTCTCCTCCTCCTGCCAAACTTTCCACCAGCAATGTCATTAAACACCCAGCCTCAGCCCCAGCCCTCCTCGTCTATAACTCAAGACATGGCCAGACCCCAGAACCTTATCGCATTTCCTTAGGGAACGCTGCTTTTGTGACCTCATTATTGGCAAGTCTATCCACAGCCCCCCCCCCCCCCCCCATCCTCCAGCCCCCCAAACAGAAAGGGAAAGGAGAAAATGGAAGACAGAGGGAGGGAGGAAGCACATTCTGTGACAGCTGAACAATAAGGCCGGTTCCTTATTAAAACACACCACTTCGCTTCCCTTCAGAACTGCTCTGAGAAACATTCGTCAGCCTGCTGTGTTGATTTTGGGAGTGCCGCGACTGTTCAATATCAGCAAAAAGCGGTCATTTCCTGTGCAAAATATTCATTAATAATAACAGCATTAATGGTGGGAAACTTGTTTGTTTTCTGCTGAATTTTCTGAAACATGATTAACATTACAAATGATAAAATATGTATTTATATGCCTATTGTACTGTATATATAAACACACATACACCCATAAACACACCATACTGTAAGGCCTCCTAGCCTTACAGTAAACTTGCCACGGGTGACATGTGCAGGTAGCTGAATGTTAGCACTTCTGTTGCAAGGAATTCTCTAGTTTGAGGGAGCAGTGGAGGAGGCGTGATCTTAGCTCAGAGGCAATACCATTAATTTCCCAGCATCCTTTTCTTTTTTCTTCTTTCCATACACAGACACGCACGCACGCACGCACAGATATACACTCAATGCTGCTGTCTTGAGCAGGGAAAAAAGCTCCACAGTATCAGCTGATGGAAAAGTACAGCATTTTCCCTACCATTACAAAACCACAGGAGCCGTCATTGCAGGAATCCCCATTTGGTGAAAAACAGTGTTCAGCTTTACGGTGCTCCGGTATCGGAAGAGTTACGAAGCACAGACACAACGCATGCTGCATGTCTGCAGGTCTGAAACGAGGCCGATTTCCTCAGCACACGCAATCAAAGCAGTCCCCATGCGGAACGGACAACCCGTCCAAAGGCTCGCTGGCCGAACCTCGCCTAGAGGCCAGGACAAAGTATGGAGTTTGAATCAGTTCATTCAGACAGAGAAGGACGGGAGGGCAGATATGCACTCCGCACCCCGTGCGCTTTGCTTTGGTGGGTCAGCGTTTATCCCGAGGTAGCCTCCAAACACAGCCGCAAAACACAGGGATCAGGTTACACACTACACAAAGCAGAGGAGGCTCTCCTTTCTGTGTTTCCTGGCTGCCTCCGCTTTGCCCCCGCCGGCCGTGCGGTCGGGCCGCGAGTCCTTGATAAACCCCCTCGGCTCTCTATCGCATCTCCCGTGACTGCTCTGCAATTGTAATTTGCCACTCCGCCGCTCGCGAAACATTCCCATCTCTAAATATAGCGAGGGGCTCCCTTCCAGCCGTGCCTCGGTTGCCGATCGGTACATCTAGATTCAACAAAAAAAGGAAAACTCCTCCGGTTCCTCCCCTGCCCCACCGACCGCAGAGCTGGTCCTGAGGTCCACTCTTGATCTGAAGGTTGAATTTTTTAGGGTTTTTTTTTCCAGCCCAGACCAGACCGGCCTGAGTGTGTGCTGTACCCTGACACACAAGGCCTCAGGCTGTCCACAGGCCTAACAACACACTCCTGTCTGCAAGAACCAATGAGAATGTTGGCTTTGGAAAAGGTGTGTGTGTGTGTGGGGGGGGGGGGGGGGGCTGCTGGTTTAACTCTACGTGGCGGGAGTCCACCGTGCTCCAGCTGCCTGTGCTGCCAGCCCTTTGTGAATGGCCTATTGTGCAGCTCGGGAATCCAAGTCAGATTAGAGCATAACTTCATACCGGGCTGCCCACGGCCACATTGCAAAAGGTCACACTCTGAGGGGTCCAAAGCTGGGAGGGAGCCTGGAAGATTGTCCCTTAAACAGCAATAGTGGTGATGGATATGGGCAGCAGTGTGGCATAGTGGTAAGGGGCAGGGCACCTAACCCAAAGGTTGCTGGTCTGATTCCTTCCAGCGGTACTGCCGTTTTACCCTCGGGAAAGACACTTAACCCAGAATTGCCTCAGTAAATATTCAGCAGTATAAATGGATAACGTGTAAAACTGTAACCTGTGTGGACGGGTATCCATCATGCTTTATTTTCAGTTCCTCACCCTGTACAGTTGGCAGGTGAGAACCAGGCCTTTATAACACATTTATAACAATAAATATATTATAATATCTATTGTAATTATCTAACTATAATGCCAACACCAACACTAACGACAAAGACAATAACACTACTAACAATAAGAAGAATGACAGGATACAGATTCTGTGTACACACATATTGCTTTCCTCTTTGTGCTGCTGTGCCAATAGGCTAAACCTTGTATCTACACTGTTATTTTAACACTTGGCGGCTGAGGTCTGCTCTGATGTGGAGCCACCACCGAAGCGCTCCCGCCTCCCGCCGACTTCCACATTTTCAGTGCTCATCCCACTCCACAATAAACTGCAAAGTGGCCGTGGAGCACCGGCCCTGGCACCGCTCTACGCTCGGGCTCGGTCTAACCTGCTGAAACTGTTTATGCTGGAGGGGTCTCCCCCGTGTCTGTTTGCATGCGGTGTTCTGGGGCAGCTGCAGGCGCTGCTGCAGGGAAAACCCAGGGCTGCGAGGCGCTTATTTATCCAGTCTCGGAAGCAGTCGCATTTTTTCATCGTTCCAGACCTGCCAGATTTGCAGTGTGCAGGAGATTAATGTAATACCTAGCACTCTTTAAAATACATGGGAGTTCTGAAAAAAGCACAGAAATACTGTCGGTTTTCCATTTGGGTTCCAGGTTTTAGGATTCTTTTTTTTTTTACGCGAGAAAAGTTTCCAAGTGGTACGCTGTGAAAGGGTTTGGCTGGTGACCGCTGAGATCGTATAAACCATCACATGTCAGAGGCCTCCTTTTCCAAAGTTGAGCTTGGCAGACTTAAAGCTCATCTAGCCGTTACTGTAGCAACTGTTAGGATGGGCCTGTTACTCCGTATTGTTATTCATTAAATATTATTTATGTTCTTTTCCATTGTTTACAGCAGAGTGTGGATGAAGTCACTGAATACTTTAGGGTGGTAAGCACACCACAAGGAGGAGAAACACACAGAGAGGCTTCTCTGACGGACGGACCGCAGTCACCATCTCTCCTGCTGTGTGGCTGCATAAGGAACAGACGACCCTCACAACTGCAGACTAAACTAGTTTAACAAAAAACATAAATTAGATTAATGGCTGCTTTTTAATCATTACAGTTCTGTCTGCTTTGTGGATGAGTAGAAGGGTTCTGAGTAGAATGAGACTACTTCTACCAATGTTTTCAGCAGAACTGAGGAACAGTGGGATTTTCAGCCAATGAGAGGCTGTCTATGGATAATGACATCACAGAGCAGGAGGTCAAACTGAGCAGGGGCTGACCCTACGGAAACATCTTATGAGACAGGGCAGTTTACTGTTTACACAAAATCAGGCCACTAAAGGACCTCAAGCTGTTCTACACAACATTTTTTGTTAGTGCGTTAGCGTGAACTTCCAAGTTATTCAGCCCCCGAGGGCAGCTGAGCAGTATGTGTACGCCCAGTGTCTCATCCCTGAGAATAACACTCCATACCCCAGGGGAGATAATATTATCTTTGAATCCCGACTTGACTGTAAGCAGAGATTGTAGGGGTGTCAGTGTGCCGTGTGGGGGGAGACTGTACAGAACACACAAACCAAGAAGGGATTGACAGCGAGTCAAAACAAAACCAGTGTAAAAAAGCACACATTTCAGAGGACTGATTGTCCAGTGCCTACACCAAGTCGAGCACAGGCATTCGGACACAAAGGCCTGGCCGAAACTCTTTTATTTGTCTTTGGAGAGGGGGGGGCGTCCGGAAAGGGGGGGGGTGAGAAGAGGAAATGAGACACAAATGGGGCTTGTCTGAGTCAGAGACCCTTCTCTTCTTCTGGGTCCATTAGTCAGCAGAGTCCGGACAGAGTTGGGGTGAGGGTGGGGGGGGTGTGTGCGGGGGGGGGGGGTAGGTGACCAAACTCGCCAACATCAACACAGATGGAACTCATTTGAGTCACAACAGGACTCGGCTGCATGAAAATGCTCAAACTGGGCCGGTGCAGCTCAGCTGAAAGGCCCAGCCTGCAACCTGAGAGGCAGAGAGCCACGGCAGAATACAGCTGGCACACAGCAATGAGCCTCCCCCAGCGTTTTACCTGGGGCTCAGCCCCCACCCCAGTTCCCCGCCCCACGAAGGCCCTGTCCTCATTAAGACTCGTGTTCTCATTTCTGTTGCTTGTGCAGGCTTAAACACATCAGACCAAAAGCTCCAGTCCTGATGCTGGCTGTGGGGATACACACAGGCTCTGATATCATTCCTTTATCATTACTATGCCCTTGTTCTTCCACATTATAAAACCACGGCCAGACAGACACCGATAAAATCCATACATAAAATGTCACAGATGTACTAGCTTCATTTGTGTTTTTGTATGATAGAAAAAATGAAAAGATATTTCTTTTCTCCAAGATATTTAACTAAGGCAGCTAGCTTTTCAACCTGTATAACAGATAAGCTATGCTCACTACATACCCTGTTTATAAAATGTGACAGCTTCTGATGCAAGACAGTGATACATTTAGCAAACAGTGGATTCAAGTCATTCAACAGTGGGTTTATAAACATGCAGGCCTAGACATTGCTTCAGGCAGCAACGAGGCCTGGAGCTGATTAACAAATTTTAATTCCATCCAGACCTCTATGCATGTAAAACATCCCCAACAAGAGCACCACACACTAAACCTTCCCCGTCTACAAGAGCGCAACACACTAAACCTTCCCCCTTGTCTACAAGAGCGCAACACACTAAACCTTCCCCCTGTATACAAGAGCGCAACACACTAAACCTTCCTCTTGTCTACAAGAGAGCAACACACTAAACTTTCCCCCTGTCTACAAGAGCGCAACACACTAAACCTTCCCCCTGTCTACGAGAGAGCAACACACTAAACCTTCCTCTTGTCTACAAGAGCGCAACACACTAAACCTTCCCCAATGCACACTAAACCTTATCCATCTATGAGAGCAAAACCTTCACCTAAACCTTCACCTGTCTGCAACAGAATAGTACACTAAACCTTCTCTGTCTTCAGGGGCACAGTATATTAAACATTCCCCATCTACTGGGGAAGAGTACACTAAACCTTTTCCATCTACAGGGGAATAGCAGACTACTGAGCCAAGCTTCCCTATGTGCGGAGCGCCCGTGACCCGCCCTTCCCCTTCTCTCTGTAAGATGGGAGGCACACAGGACCAGAGATAAAGGCAGATTTATGAGGTGTGGAGGCTGGGCTTGGCTCAGCCTGGTCTTATGGAATGCAGACCAAACACATTCACAAACGATCACACCTCCCAGTTCAAGTGCACCTCTCACCTTTTACTCTGTGTGCCCCGGGAATCGCGGCTCCCTGAATAAAGAGCAACAAGGAACACAAATCCATGGATTAACCGCTTGTTCAGGGATTCTACCAATAACAAGAGGGTTCTTTCTTGTTTTTTCTTTCCAGTTTGGCAGACAAGCAAATTCTTTCTTGTGCCCCGGTTAAAAGTGGGTTGTCCTCCTGTCTGACTGCTTCCACAGGGATTTCTGATGAATAGCGTCGCTCTGCTCCCCCCCCCGCTACAGGCCACCATTTACAGACAGGGGTGGTTTTGATGAAGGGCGGTCAGAAAAGCAAACCCTTTCGCTGAGTGAGCCTACACGGCAAACAAGCAGACACTGTGAAATCAGAAAAGCCTGAAGGCCACACGGTGACGGAGACCCACCGAGGAGAATTTTCTCAGCGGCTTTCAAATCATTCCAGCCCACCCGTATCCCAGCCATGTCACATGGAAAAATTAGTTCTGTGTGCGTCCTCCGAATATACAGCCAGAGGTGACAAAGCATGATGGGGGATGTCACCCATGACAAAAGGACGCGTGACGGACGACGTGTGCGTTACGGCCTTTCCTTGCTTTCTTCACACAACATTTTGTGCTCCTTTTCCATGGAGAGGTCAGACAACTGTCGCTCGGGAAAATCCTGCTTTGGTACACTGTGAGGTAAACTGAGCGCGGAAAAACTCAAGCACTCCATTATATTATCTGATTAACAGACATCCTGTAGGGGCCTCCTGATCCATAATGCCATTAGCGGCAGCGGTATGAGAAAGCAGAAAGCAAAGCCGGTGGCCCCATGGTAAACAGCCCTCTGTTTCTCCTGATCCCAGTTCAGCCAGGAGGAATGACAGTTCTTAAAAGGGAAAGTGTATTTTAGTCAGCACTGCCCACTATAACTGATAAGGATCTCCTGCCTCTTAAATTCTGTCACATGTGACCGCCACAATGCGCCTGTGCCGTGGCTGTGCTCACAGGCTTCAGAGCAGTAAGTGGTATGTGTCAGCGAGTGCAGCTTTCCTTAAACACTGCTGTGTCCTAATGGCGTTTCGGAGGTACGGATGCAACATTCAGGTAGAGAAGAAGATGGCAGGGGGGATACTGTGGGCTCCTGTAGCGTGAGGCAGCCAGACACTCCATCACTCGGACGGGATTGCCAGTTCCCCACATAAATCACTGAGCCCTTACTGTGTTTCTACACATAGCACCTGCCCAGCCGGAGAAGGCAGATCCATCACACACTTACCACACACCGCAGGGGGAGGGGCCTGTGGTACGGAGGCAGGGATGAGCAGAGAGAGAGAGTAGGAACAGCACGCTCTCACTAGCCAGCCCAGCCCAGGCAACTCGTGTCCCTAAATGATTTCATCTGGGCACCGGCACAACAGAGGCAGCTGCCAGGCTAATTTCATCAATACAGGGCAGCCAGAGTGGCCCGAGTTGCTTTTCCTTTGAATTGATAACTTTGGCCCGCTCTCCAGAACCCAGGCCATTCACGCAGGGCTGCATTTGAAACAGGATAACAGGCTTCGCGCTTGATAACAGGCTATAGCGTGTCCCTAGTTTCCTGTCTGGTCCCTGCCCGCTGCTCTCATACCGACTCCACCCGCATACAGCCACCTCTCCGCAGGGTTCAGCCAGGGCCTGGACACTTGTCCACTTAAAAAAGGCCATGCTGAGTTCTGGTTTGGCAGAAAAGGACATCCCAAAAAAAAAAAAAAAAAAAACCTGGCAGACGCATCTTTGCCATTTCTCCGGGAGGGATTTATGCTGACAGGGGTTTGACACAGAAAGTCAAATCGCTTAAAACCAAACAAAAATGAGGAAAAAAAAGCCACTAGATTTTCTTTCTCTGTCTCTTCCTTGACGCCGTGCCAGAGGTCAGTCCTGCACTGTAATGAATGGTAATTGTGCTGAGAAGACGCTGCATGATCCCCCCAGCATTCCGGGAACTGCTGCAGGATTCCGGGCAGGCGGAGCAGCCAGGAGAGGGTAGGATGTTTCCAATTAGAAAACTGCTCTGCAGCAAAAGGTCCTGAGCACAAGGCTATGAGCTTTCGTTTGACAGTCACGTTAGGGAACTCGACTTGGGACCAAAAGGTTGTACTTTCAAATCTCGGGTGCAGCTGCCGCACCCTTAAAGAAAGCATTTAATCTGAACTGCTTCCATAAACATAAATCTGTTTCAACAGAACCTGTAATACCTGTATAAATATAATACAAAACAGTACGCTGTCCCAGATAAAGGTAAGCTAATGTAACAAAAGCCAAAGTGCAATGTAATAGACACCCAACAAGATGTTGTGGGTTGTTCTGTGGGTGGGGAGATAACCACACAATCGTAACTTAAACCACAACCTGCAGCAAATCTGAAGCATCTTCTACAAAGTGCTGTGCATTTCCCGCAATAAAAATCTGCCCTCTTGAAAAGATGTGCTCTGTTGCCGCAAAGCATAAGTGAATGAAGTATAATTAGCAGAGCAACCACATCAGAGTGCTCCAGCTGTTCATGACACAGGCATAAATCTCTCAAGCACCGAATTTTCAGACATAAAAGGATGAATTGATAGCAGGGCAGCTGCAGTTGTGTTTCCTGTTGCCTTTTAAAGAAATCGTAAAACACACCAAAGCGTATTTCCCCCTCAGGTCCTTCCCAGAAGCCACCTGGAAGGTTAAAAGTGCATCTGAAGGCAGCAGGATCGTTGCAGCGTTCAAAGGTCCGGGCTCTAGAGCAAAAGAACCACTGATGCTGCACCCACCCCAGGGCAGATTAAGCCAAATAAACACCACTACAGTGCTAAAATGTGAGCAAAGTTGGGCATCCTGGACAAAGACCAATGGTATATTAACAAACAATGCAATATGTCAGACACTGATAAAATGACATTTGATTGAATGTAATCTGACGCAACGTTGTGCAATTTTGTTACAATGTAATACAATGTGAAAGTAACCTGTCAATAAAATAAATATAAGATAATATAATCACATAAGAATGTTGCGGAGGATAACACAACAAATCATTAATGCTCATGTCCATCATGGTCCCCTGATATGCTGCGATACCATTTAGAGTGACATTACATCATGCGTTACAATGTAATGTGAAACTGTGTAATGCAAGGTGATGTCATGTGAAGTAACTTGACAAAAAGTGATGCAATGTCATGTAATATGACACAATGCCATGTATTGAGTGGAACTATATAAAGTAACGTGGTGTAATATGATGTAATACTATGCAATGTGGAGCCACATAAAGCAGTGTGATGTAAAATGATGCAATACAATGCAATGTGGAACCATATTAAGCAAAGCAATGTGAAGTAAATGATGTAATTGAATGCAATGTTAAACCATATAAAGCAGTGTGATGTCATATGATGCAATGCAATGCAATTCAATGTCAAACCATTTAAAGTAAAGTTTAAAGTATTTAAAGTACGTGCTGTAATATCACGTAATGTGACGGTACGCGGAATCAAATAAAGTAAAGCAAAGTCACAGTGCGATGTGATGTGATGTGATGAAAGCTGATGTAATGTGATATAATGTAATACCCTCTTACCAGCCAGGGATGAGGGATTTCGGGCAATGGCATCTGAGGGGGGGCAGGCACGCTGCTCTGGATCTCTGTCTTGAACGAGGGCTCTGTGGCAAACATGAGATGGAAAGAGATACAGTACAATTCTGGACAAAAAGCATGGTGACACATCCCTCAGCATGACATTACAGTATATACAAGGACTCCTATTGGTCTATGTTCTGTAACCACACCCTGAAGTATGAGAAATGTGGTCAGGTATAAGGTGCACTAGCGATGGGAAACGGTTCAGGGTTTCTTATACCATGATTTGTGTGAGTAAGAATGCCTTGTGTAGCACATCCATGTTCTTCCTTCAGGTCAACACTCAACATTACACCATGATCTCTGCACGCACCGAGCCGGTCCAGTCATTTTGGATCTGCCGAACAGTGCACGGGGGACCAACCTTTGGCTGCCAGGACCCTGTGCAGGATGTTGGAGATAAGCAGCTTCTTCTCTCGCACACCTGCGCTCAGGTATTCCCTGTCCAGCAGGTCCAGGAAGAGCCGCAGCTCCGACACCAGCTCCTCCATGGCTGCAACAGACAGACAGACAAACACTTATTTACACAGGCCTGCAGTTCCATTTCAGTCCTGTCACCACTCGCACATCAAAATCCTAACACAAGAGTTTAGTTCACATTATAACAGCCCTCTGCTGTGAAACGACCAATCCTGGCTCTAGATTTGTAATGTCCCATTTATCACGGAGAATCATTAGTTATACGCCAGGAGGTCAGCACTGCTCCGTTTTATTTACAGGTTTGTTCTTGAATATATCATTTTGGAAGTTTTTGGATCTTATTTTGGAAGGTTTTAAATGTAAAAAAAATATCCAATTCAATAAAATTTAAAAAGCTATACTTATAACACCATCTACTTTCTGTGACGCCCAAATATGACCGTTGCTGTTCTCAGAACCAAATGAATCTGGTGTACTGAGCTGAGCTGAGCCACGCTCACCCATCTGAAGGAGAGGGCAGAACCGAGTAGCCCTCACACCATTTCTGTTCCAGTGTTTGGGTTTTGAAGCTGACATGATAAAACACTTCTTTCAGGCATTCCACCGGAATTTTTTTGACAGGGTTGTCAGACGGCCATAAGTAACCTGCTGAAAACTGTGAGGTGGGCTGTGATCCACAGACAGAGAGAGGCCCGAGACACCGGCTGATGTCAAAACTCAAAATTCTTACATAAACTAACAACACGAAGCTACAGAAGATGCCGAGATCACAAGGAAATTCCATAAAAAGTGGTGGTGGTGGTGGTGGTGGTGGTGGGGGCGGGATATGGTGTTAAATACACCTGAAATTCCAGAGGGGCTTGGAAAGTACAGGCAAAACACTGGGAAACAGTGGCTGGCAGAACATTGGGCACTAACAAAAATGAATTACAACTCCTGAATACAGACCCAGAAAAACAATGAGTGCCCTAACACAAGTAAATAGTTCCAGATTTATGGAAGCTTTGGTTAGCCTTGTACAAGGAGCGAATCCGTTCAGTTTATATTGATTATATCTGAGTATTCTATGGCTCCCAAGATGGAATATGTGAATAATAAAAGCCACCTAGTTACTTCCCCTCAGTAATATGTGGCACTCCACCTCTTCCTGTATAAACAATGACTCACCACAGACTCACACTTTCAGACAAGAAAATTAACAATATCAGTGGATTATCCTCTTATTTTACACTCTTTTTTAGGCTCCGTTTCATTAATATTGGTGAGAAAGAATAAAACTTTGTCAAGTAACAAGCATCGGAATGCTCATCCTAGTAACTATTTACATCATGGTCTATGATTGTTGCATCAACAGTATGTGTAGTTCCCTTGTTGTACTATACGGGCATCAAACACGATGTGTTCCCCCAAAAGGTGTGGCCTGTGAGCAGTGTTCCAGCGTGTGATGTCAAACATGTCCAGCTTATTTCCATCCACCAAAGCGTGATTGACACAGAGCCTTATGCATGAAGCTGAGCTCACAGACTAAAGAAAAAAAGCTCTTTGCAGCTATTGCCTTGAAACAGCCCACACAGGTCACGACAACACCAGTCCAGGAGCGGCGACGGCCACGGTTAAGATCAGGTTCGTTCGCTGAAAGCCCGGAGAAACCACTGACAAGTAAACAGACGGCGTCTGTGCCAAGGGGTATAATTTGCAACATGTGGGTGGGTTTGACTTCTGATGGGTTCATCTGGCATGGGCTGCGCATACCAGGAACTAGGAGAGACATTTACAACTGCAAAGCAGCTCATGATCTCATGCTGAGGGCGCAGACAGCACATCAACTCTCCATCACATCAGTACCGAGCTGATAAATCAGAGCTGTGCTGTTTAAAGTCCGTCGTAATAACAGTTCTGAGTGACAACAGCTGAAAGCGAGGGATGTGTTTACCTGTTAACACCTGGAATACGTTACAGGTGTAACAAAAGTTACGGATTAAGTTCTTGTTTGGGTATCAAGAAACAAAAGCCTTGAACTGGAAGCGAGCGCACTCCGACCACGGTGGCCCGAAACTCCAGGAGTAAACGAACACAAAAAGAACAGCAGCGGAATCAAAGCCGTTGCAAATTGCCTATTAGGTGCCATGCAGAAACGAAGACCACCCTCAAACAAGCCAAAGCAGGGAGAAAAAAATCTTAAGCACTGCAAACAAAGCTGCCACTTACATGCACTCTCTCTCTCTCTCTCCCTCTCGCTCCATTTTTGCATCTCTCACCCTCCCTCCCTCAAGCACAGCGCTAAATAACCCATGTGTCAACAGGATCAAAAAGCAACAAACACCTGCGCTCCCTCAAAAAAAAATGTCTGAGACGCAGTGTGTGCACCTGAAAAAGGAGCTTTCTGATTAGTGTGGTGTGCCTGAATCTAGTCCCAAATGAGAGCACCCAGAGTGCTGTGCATGAGCTTGATCCAATTCAGAGCAAGGGCCTAAGGGCCACATGATCTTCTGGTTCCACTGAGCCTTTTCATTGTTCCCTGAACAGTGGAGCGAACTTTGGAGAGGGGGTATCATTCCCAGAACAGAGATGCTTGAATTACAGCACTGTGCCCTTATTTTCTGCCCTCCTCCAGGCTGTTGGCTGTTTGTTTGAAGTCCGGCCGGTGCTCGGAGCCCGTTCCAGTGTGGTGATGGAAAGTGCCGGGGGGGGAGGGGGCGCTCGGCTGCCTTTGTCTCCGGATTGTCATGCTCTCAGACTAAACAAACCAGAGCCGTGTATGCTGCAAACGTTCCTTCGGCGAAAGAGACACACACACACACACACGCTTCCCTAACTGTGTGCAAATACTGTTACAGTAGGTCGCCCTTTTTCGCTGCGGAAAGGAAAATGAGCATGGACTGAACAAACAGTGGGCTTTGACTGGAGCCAAAGCAAATGCAAGGCTCCTGACATCTAGAATGTTCCGAACAATAAAGTACATACAGTAGAGTACACAAGCCCCTGATGTGGTGACATTAATCTCATTGAAGTGGTTGCAGGGGGCTTGTATGTATACACAGAGCCCTTTCTCTTGATAATCATGCATGAGGACCCTCCCGAAGTACCATCCAGTTCGCTATTTTCATCTCCACTGGTCTAAGCAGCTTCAGCCCATACCATTTACTGAACAAATGGGCATGGAAACATCACATCAGCTGAAACTGAAAGCAATCCATTGCAGAACGAGCATGCAGAACACTTGGCTCATCTAAATCACCCGCTGCATGCATATTAACCTTTTTTTCTTAGAAAGTTAACTCAGTCTGTAAAAACACAATGGAATACTACTGGCTGGAGATCATCAACAGTCCCTGATGCACTGTGGGTACATGGCACTGGTATATGGGTTCATTGTGGCTAACAGTGGCAGTGTTAATTGAAGCAGCTTACTGCTTGGCATCGCCCTCACTTCCCTCACCGAATGGCAGTCCCCAGCATCCCACAGGGCCCTTTCCCAAACCCAAACAGGCAGCTGCTCCGGCCTTCAACCACCCTTAGCGACCCTAATGACCCCAAAGGACCGCTTCCTGGCACATTTACCCACGGAAATGAGGTGGCTTCAAAACTCCCTCAGCTCCACAGCCCCGTTCCCCAAAAGCGCGAGGCCGTTTCCTCACATTCAATCTCGGCCCCTCTGCAGCTGAGAGATTAAAGCTGGCGGGCAGCCTCCAGGACACACCCCCTCCCGACAGCCGTTTGTTCAAATCGAGGGAAAAAAATTAATAATAATAACTTTTTAAAAAAAACAGCCTCTTCCACCGCTCCGCTGCTTCCAGCTGCCGCCCTTGCCTCTGTGCTCCCAGCCTCTCCCATTTCACACGCGGGCGGCGGACCGGGGTGTCTCTTTCGGCTGACCCCGCGCCCCTGCCCTGTCTCCCTGCCACGGCCACTGTTTGCCTTGGCACAACCAGGGCCTCCCTTTGTCTGCCGGGATTGTGCGTGAGAGAGCTTCACGCACACCAGACTTTCGGAGGCTTGGTATGCAGGTTTGCCGTTTCTAGATCCTGTGCACACCCCCACCCCCCTCCCCCCACCCTCACAGAGCCCCGTTCTCCTGCCCAAAACCAGAGAAACACGGTATTTCCTCCTCGTCTTGAAATGCTTACACCCGTTCCACCGGGCTCACACCCTCTTTTGTCAGCGCGCAGAACCTGCGGAAGCCAGCTGGGTCAAGGGGAAAGATTGGGCACAGCTGCTTCAGGAAATGTACATTTTCCCGAAAATACAAGTAAAAGGGCCCAGCTCCCGTACGTGGATGAGTTACAATATATGCGTGAGATGGAAAAATCAAGCAGAGGAAGTTTCTCTGGATAGCAGAGCATTGCATCTCCTAGGAGGACACAGGTCCTTCTGTGTGCGCCTGTGGCTGTAGACGAGCCAAGCTCTCTGCATGCTCATTCTGAGAAGAGCGCTGAGGAGAGAAGCTCTCGGTATCTCTCAGGGATAATTACAGACCACTCAGCCTAAAAGCAGAGAGGGAGGGGGGGAGGACAGTGGTTTCCATCTGGGGGGGGGAGTGGTGCTTGGCTGCCTCACTCATCCCTCTGGAGAGTCTGAGAGACTGTGGAGACAGTATTGGGCCTGCAGTGCATTGTGGGAGATTTGGTACATGTGTGAAAGTGACACAGGGACCTGATACTGGTAAGAGCAACACGTGTCTGTCTGCGCAGGGCAGTGTTGTGTGAATGTTTTCCAAGGGGAATCCATAAATAGAACTGTATGTACTCAAAATCTACATTTTTACAAGGCTGCATGAACCTGGATCAAGAGACTATGGATCAGTCTGAATGGGTAAAATGATATTGCCTATTCCGGATTATAGACTAAGAGCAAACTAGAATAACTGTCCAGTAACTGTCAAGAGCAGCATGATTCAAGAACAGGGCACTAGCCCCAGAAACAGCAATATCAGAACAGAATGGTATGGGGGAGAATGGACAGTCACAGAGACTGTGGTCCACTACAGTTGCTAGGAGAAGGTGGGGTATGGCAGAGACACCATGACTACCACCATCTACAGAGCAATGCACTTCAGCGGTTATTTGCCTTGGTCCTCCAATCACTCCTTCCCGCTAACAATCATACTGTATCCTTTCTCTCAAATTACCTGTATTATATCTCCCCAGCAAACACCCCACATCCCTCCTCCATAAGAACCGCCATATATCCCATCTCCAGACGCAAAGCACTCACTTTAAGTTTAAAAAAAATCAACTGGCAACCCAGGGTGGTCATCCCCACCCTTAAGCTTCAACCAGACAGACCTGCTGGATTCCATGACTGATCCTCTTACCGGAGATCGCAAACCCATTAGGGCAATTCAGAGGTCTCCACTTGGCAGGTATTGTGTCAGTTAATACTGTTAAAACTTCAGGAGAGATAAAGACTTTGACATGACAGGCAAGAATCCTGACAGAGAGGGCATTAGGCATGCAACCAGCATCTCAGCGTTCATACCACTGAATGTAAAAAAGCAATGACTGGGAAAGGTCCTGAGACTTATCCCTCCACAAAGCAGAGCTAAATGTAGAGAAGGGCCACAGCACCACAGATAAACCAGCCCATGCCCACATCAGACACAGACACACACAGAGCACCACCTAATGCCATGTTGGCTTTTGGTTTTGTGGACAAAGATCACAAGAATAAACATCAATAAACACATTAACACTTTAAATTTTTATTCCAGAATATATCCTGTCTGATCTTGAAACACGACCGCCAAAAGTGATAATTCTCATGCCAAGATACCCACGGACAAGCCTGCACACAGTTTCACAAAGCTGTACTTTCACAAGCCTTTGGTTTCATGAATGACAGGATGAGATTACGACTGACTCCACAATGGCTGTCTGTCAAAAACTAAACACAAGCAGCAATACATCATCAATCTACCTGATAGCCTGAGGCTACCACCCAAGAACCACCGCCGAACAATGGGTGCTGTTGATTTTGCTTAATGGGAAATATCCTTGCGGAAGAACAGTGTGGTGTACACCACCTACTCCGTACTGCGCACCCATAATGACTTCTGGTCACATTCACATTACCCACACAGCTTGATTCAGCTAAAATAAGAAAACGCCGGTTGTGACTGTCTGCATTACGGGTGAGAAATATACCCAAAAAACACTAAGCAAATCCGTTCGGGGATGGGTTTCGCGAGCAACAAATGCTTCATACGGGCAGCGGCCGGGATGAGTCTATCACTTTCGACCATAAACTTCAGACAACTGGAAAGGCGGCTGCGCCGAACTAGCGCCGATGCCTGTGGTCGAGACAATTCAGTGATTATGATATTCTACGTACAGACGACGGCTATTCATCAGCCGTGGGGAGGGGGAGGGCGCTCTCAGGTTGCAAGGGCTACACCCAAAGTATAATTCCATAGACACTAACGACCCTAATGATACCGCTGCCTGCCAGCAGAACAGGGATAAGTTAGAGGTCTACTGTTTCCAGCAAAACTTGCCCTCCTTATCCGAACGGTGCAATTTTTAGAATACTCCGCCACCGCTACGTTACCAAGAACGTGAAAGCACACTAGTCCAAAAAGTTAGTTACACGAGGTTGTGTTCCTCGTTTTGCTACCTTTGAAAATCGGAATTAAAACGGCATTTAAAAACAAGTCATTCGAACAACATGGATAACAATCTTCATACTGTAACAACTCTTAGCTTTAATCATCTTAATGCGTCTTTACTTCAAGATAAAATCAAAGAATTTCTAAGTATTTAGCAGTGATTCATAATAATAATAGCTGGCTTATGAGCAGTACTATTGCACAGATTCAAAATTGGAGCTACTGTTGAAAATTACGTCGAACATTTTATACATTGATCATTTTCATGTCTTTTTCGGTCTAATGGCGTATACAATACTGTGAAATAACGAAAGAGCAAGGTGAACTTCCACCAACTTCTCAAAACGGTTAGTGTAATATTTCATTTTGATGTAATGGTTCAGTAGCGACAAAACGATTTTCCATTTAGGTAAAACACCTATGCCCGTTTCCCCTAACTGTTAATCGTTATGAGCACGTTCACTGTGCTCCCTGCCAACAGTGCCTTAAAGAATAATGTGTTAAACTCCACCGTTCCTGTACGGCTAATATTCTATTTCGCTCTAATTTATTCCACTTTAGGTTCCTAAAGTGACGATTACCATTTGCAATGACTTCTGTGGAGACTCATTCATACGTACAGTTAGACAGTAAAAGCTAAAAAACAAAAGGCGCATGTGAGGCACTCACCCCTGGAAGCGAACAGAATAGGATCGCTCCGCATCGTCGAGTCAAATGCATCTAATCCCCAACAGCTCACTGAAGTAAGCGTGTGCCCAGCCAGCTGCTGAATTTCATTAAATCTGCTTCTCCCCTGGGCAGAGAGCGACAACAAGCCCTCAACTGTTCCAGCACAAGAGAGTTCAACCCAGCGACCCGCTGCGGATTACAGTGCGCGCGTTCTACCGGCCGGCAGCGTGTCCGTTTCCTCTCAAAAGTCTCTGCCCTCCTTCTCACACAGCCTGCATGATCTCCCCACAGAACAGGGCGAATTTTGTTCGCTGCGTCTGCGCCCTCTCCACGGCTCTGACAGACAGCCAGCAAATGGGCTTGTCCTGCCTTGCAGCGTAGAGCTTGTTGAAGCCTACTCTGGACTGGGAGCGGCGCTCGTTGAAAAGTGAGACTGGAGGCTCCCGTCTTGAGCTCTCGGATTTCAGAGCGTTATGTGTGCTGGGTAAATTTTAAGAAAGAAAATAACAACGCAACGGGGCAGCCCAGTCCCCCTGTTCCCAACGGCAGATGGGATGCTGAGCTCGAGTTAGCCGCCCCGCTGGGAGGAGGGAATCGCCAGCTTATGGTAATGAACGGTAATTAGGGTCGGACCCGGGGTCTGCCGCCCTCCTGATGCTGGCGGGGGTGCAATTCTTATGCGATTGTGTGCAGAGCCAGCCTTGACAGACAGATAGAGAGAGAGAGAGAGAGAGAGAGAGACAGAGCGGGAGAGAGAGGCTCCAGCGAAAACAGGGAAAGAGCGTGTTCATCCCCAGCTGTAGCAAGACCCCATAGAAAAGGTCTGATGTCAGACTAAAAGTATCAGAATTGAAAGCACCGAAGTAAAATAATAATAATAAAAAAGTAGACCGACATATAACCCCTCACTGCAGCTGTTTTGTAACCACAGTTAGAGTTGAGAAATAAAAAGTCCCCTGAGACTGAAAACGCTGGAGCAGATAAGGACCACACAAGCTTGCTTTTATTGCTCAAGACAAAGACCTGTCAAAATAAATGCTCACTAATCCACGAAAGAAGCCCAGGATTTAAGTGGCTCGCACAAATCTTACTCGGCTATTCCGTGAAACAAAAGAAATACCACCGAATACTACAAGGTCCAAGCTTTTATGATGTCACGGGTCATAGTTCAGAGGAAATTAAGACATTCCATTCCAGTGGTGCACTGTTAGGTGTGTGAAGTTGACTTAATTAGCTGCAGCGTAAACATATAATGGTGTTCCCTTCAAGAAACCAGAGGCTGGTGAGTTGTGAAAGTTAATAACAACCACACTGAGGGTGGAGGCAGGAGGATGGGGGTTGAAAACAGAGACATATTACATAATTACAGAAGGGGGAGAATGGGAGGTCAAGGTTTACAGGTATGGTGACTCTGGTCTCCAAGGGTAGAACAGTGAAGTAGCAGTGGCAGATGTGTTGAACAGAGTGAGAGCAGACAGAGTGGTGGTCCCTTAAGAGATGGGGAAAATGAAGGATGTAGACAGAGAAGGAGAGACACTTTAAGGAGCTGAAGAGGCTGAGAGAGAGAGAGAGAGAGACCATAGGTAAAGAATGAGAGTATTTGGCTAGATGCATCCTTTAAAAGCAGCGTGGTAGATCAAGCTGTAACAAGAGATCCTACTACATGTAAGAGCACCAGGCCTTATTTGTGCATAATAAGCCTGTTTTGACGTTGCCCCCTGGCTTGGGAGTCATTGCAGGCTCCCTTGGAGAATAAATTGGGTCTTTTGGCATGGAGGGCTAAAAGCTCATAAAGGTGGTTCACCATGGGGTGCAGATTATGGCTGGGTCATGTCCCTGCACACAGGTCTCACACAGTAGGAGGCACGTGTGCTGTTCTCCATAAACATGCTTGCTTTTGTGGCTCACCCAAACCTCACTGACAGTGAGGGACATGCACTCTTGCATGCGCATACCCCAAAAGAAAGAGTCTCAGTTGGGCACATCCGAAAGTGGGAAAACTAGAACAGACACAGTAACGGTTTGGCCGAGTGGCTTTGCAAACCAACGGTGAGGTTACCGTTGGCTGAAGACATAGTGAAACTCATTATCAATAACATCTCATGTGTGCAGCCCACTTGTGCTGCTTGAGTGCCTTGCCTGTAAACCACTCTGTGTTGACCAGTATATGTCTCCAATGGACCCCACTTCCCAGCCTTGCACAATCAAGCCCTGCAGTGCATGCCTGGCTATAGTCAGTGTCTAGGCAGGACTTCATACTTGGCACCCCTGTTGCCACACCTTCCACTTTCCCTCTTGCTTTAACCGCTGACAAGTTCCTGCCAAGAGGCTGGGGGAAAGCAGTGAAGCAGCAGGGCTCTAATGATAAAATTCAAGATGTTCTGCTCATGATCTCTAAACAAACAAATGAAAAAAAGCGGGAACTCTGGCACGAAAGCTGCGAGAGACTCGTCTGACCTGCGTCATTTTTGCTGCAAAGGCCATAGTCACATGCTGCAGCGCACCACACAATGATCCAAGCACAAGTAGCTACTTGTTTTGCCAAAATTGCTTAATTTAATTAAGACACATTTCTCAACCTTGGACAAGACTGCCTTGTCCTTCCACTAAAACACAGTGTGTGTGTGTGTGTGTGTATGTGTGGAAATACCAGGTCAAGGTGGCTGTGCCCCTGAGAAAAATGTCCAGCGCTGTGTCATTGATACTAGAGAAACACACATTTGATGAGATGAAGCAGCTGATGAGAAAAGGTGCAGTTTCTGGCCCAGCAACGACGGTCCAACAAAGGCTTTCAGTGTAGTGTGCCACGAAGAATGACTCTTAAGCTGAACGGCTCCAGCTGTGTAAATTAGATAATATGTTAAAAATGTAGGCGATGCAAGCCCCTCTGAATACGGACGTTTGCTAAGCAAATACACGGGGCTAAAAAGTCACCTAGCCTATTGAAAACTCCGTGTCTCAAGGCCCTTCCTGTGGTATTCCAGGCACGCCTGTCAAAACAGCGCCCACTGAGTCTGACCCGCCGACCTACGGGTACACGTGTCACCCCGCACACTCCAGGACCCAGCCTGGGACGCAGGAGAGGGGAGGGGGGGTTGTTTTGAAACTCGGGGAAGAGGTCTAATGTACCATTTAAGACCCCTAAAGGTGCGAGAGTGATTGCTTCCCCTTAATGTCTCCCCTGAGGCTGAAAAGCTCTATAATACGATTCCAGGTAAGACAGACTACTGTGGCAAAGGTCAAGGCAAATCATATATGGCGACATCAACTGAAAAGTTATGAGGTAATTACATAGCTACCACTTAACATGTACAGGTACAGTATACATTTCAACCCTAAGCTGTCAATTTTAGAAAGCAGAAAACAAACAAAGCAATTCCGTTCTGTGAGATCATACTTCATATAAAGCCTAAATTTACTAAAAATAGACTAAAATTGCACTGCTTTTGAACTTCATCCGTGACACACCTCCACCCATCCACGCTGGCACAGGAAACGGCCGCTTCAAATACTCCTCCACCTCTGCACACACGAGAGAGGCACTGGACTGAGAGATGGGGAGAGTTCTTAAGCGGGCTCTTTTTTAATGGCTGGGATCAGTATTAACGACATGAGCAAGTTACATACAGTAAGGCGATGGTGATGATTTCCGAAAAAAAAAAACAAAAAAAAAAAAAAACAGGGTTTGCTTTCAACTTTTTGATGAGGAAAAATATTACCACCAAAGAACATTTGCTGGAAAAAAAGACTGAGGGAAGCCAGCCTATGAATTCCATGTCCCAGTGGAAAGCCTCAGCAATGACATTGAAGTAAAACACTATCATCTTTGGGGAACAGGCTGGAATGTGGACCAGGACTTTAGGAATCTCTAAGACTGCAGAGAAGCAAGACCATCCCCCCCCCCCCCCCCACCCCCACCCCACCCCTCCCCTTCTTAATTACATAACTGTTGACAGAATTGTGACTCTTGCTTGTCAGGCGGCTTTTTGCTCCGCAGCAGACAAAAATCCACCATCGATGCAGGTTTGCAATTCGTGATTAGCGAAATGGTCTGCCTCGATCTTAATCCCGCCCTCGCCCATATGGACACGACTGGGACTGGCAGACAGGATTAGAAATTAGGGAGCTCCGACACGATTGATGCAACACCCTCTGCCCCTCCACAGCTTGCTTCAAAAGAACAGCCTGTACTGACACAGCAGCGCACAGCGGACCAAGCAATCACACAGGAGGACCCAAACCGCCAACACCACAACAAGGCCGCCCCCTCCCTCACAGACAGCAATCAGCGTACTCAGATGAGACGAGAGGCCTGCCGTTTCCTCAAGTCCAATGCGTTCTGTCTGATTCTCCCCCAGCCGAGCAGCGGACACTGCTGACAATCCCGCAGACTACATGCAATCAGCACACCGCCAATAGCTCCCTTACGCGTAGCCCTCTTTGTGTCCTCACCACCGCGGCCATATGGTCAAACCTCACAGATGTTTTGGATCAATTTAATGCAGTGCGTCTAACAGTCTCAGCCAGCACTGTAATTGTTGTAACCACTTAGAAATGCCTGAAAACAAAACAACAGCAGAAAACGGGCCATGGGGGGATGAGTCCCCCCCCCCCCCACCCCCGCATTCCCTCAGATAAGATCACATCTCTGCTTATTCACAGCAGTATCGGGTTTGTTGGTCCCAGTCGCGCAGTTACGTGTACCCTTCTCTGCTCGGAATGGAGTGAGGCTATCCTCTGCAGGAGTCCACCACAGGATCACCTTCCTTGCCAGGAAGATGTCAAGGTGCTAACGTCATGCATTAGCCAGTGCAACAGCAACTGCCAGCCTATTTCTTTTCTTCTTTTTTTTTTTGCGGAGTAGGTCTGGAAGACACATCATCATCATCACCATCAAGACCAGGAGGGATCACTCCTCAAAGACTCTTTAAGCCAAGTATGGACTGAAGGCGGTGTCCCTGTTCAGATGGAGGTGATTTCAGTGCACACAGGGGTTTACAGTTTGCCAGCCCAACCTATGGAACAGTACTACAGCACATACAACATTCTATACCGGAGGTCACACCTTTCCAAAGGCAAGAAAAACTGGGTCAGAAATCAGTGCAAGTTCATTTCGGCACTTACAGGGTTGTCATGTAATACCTTGGCGAGGCTTAAGCAAAATATAAAATATCTGTTTCACCGCAGCTTTATCAGGGCCCTCTGCGGAGACAGACGTGCCTCTGATGTTTCTCATTACCCGCTGCGTCGCCTCAGAGGGAGAGGGATACGATGGGGCTGACAGAAAGCAGCACAGCCTTCCAAACTGTACAAATTGGAGTAATGAGAAAGCAGCCAAATCCACAAGGTTTTTTGTCCCCCCCCCCCACCCCTTCCCCACCCCCCAATGTTCATTTAACGGCATATTTCACTCACACATCAAGGGCGTGTAAGAAGCAGCTATAATCAGGGCCATTTATCAATGTGTGTATCTATTGAAAACTTAGATGTCCAGGGATGTTAAAAAAAAGCTTCAGAGAATTATGAAAGCCCTTGTGGAAAAGATAGGGATGTTAAACCTGGTCTGTGTCTGTGCAACATTCATGTAGCCAGAACATTTGAAGGAAAATTTGTCCCATTTTTAGGTGAATCAGCCAAGATGTTACCCTGGACCCAAATTAGCACTTAAGAACCCTAAGAAGCGATTTATCTTTGAGCCATATGTCAAGTTATCCACAGTGAAGGCCTTTAAGGAAAACCAAATACAATGGGGATGAAGACATCTTACAGCTGATTTTCTTTTTTTTCCGGGAAACTTGATAAGCATTTATCATTAAACAGCGCCTGTCAGGAAACTTGTAGTGTTTTTTATCTGCATTTTTCCCTTGAAACAGCACCATCGGCATCGTCACACCACAAACCAAAATCATTCTTGAAGGACTTTTTCTGTTGAAAGTCTGTTTAAGTCTGCCCTCTTAGAGAGGAGGGGTATATAAATCAAAGCAATTAAGTATTATACCTATAGGAAAATGACCTAATGCACAACGAAGCTCTTAATTACACACAAGGAGTCTCTCTCCGTTTCGGGTCACCGAGTTAGAGGCAGACATCGAAAGATCTCCATGGAAATTTAAATGAATGGGGCTAAAATTGCTTCCTCCTCATTGCTGGTTTACACATATCCTCAAGCAAACTCAGCTGGGTACTCTCCCCCTCCTCCTTCCTCCTCCTCCTCCTCCTCCTCTTCTTCCTGCTCGCAATATGCGAATGGGATGTGCCTGGCTCCAGGTCCCAGCTGGCGTTACCACGGCACCTCATCAGTCCCCTATGGCCCCGGCCAATCAGCTTGCACAGACAGGCAGTGGTGCCGGGAGTAGCCTGGCTGTAAAATCACTGCCCCCCCCCAATCCATACTTCATCTCACCATCTGGCTCAGCCTCTGCCATGGACACTGCCCACAGCAACATGGGGGGAGGCAGTTATTGGATTTTTCAAGATGTTAATAATGCATCTGTTCCTGTTAGTTGGAAGTGGGGGGGGGGGGGGGGGGGTCATACAATTACACCACTGATCTACGCTCATAAAAGATGCATGAACTCAGAGCAGAACCTGGTTTTATATCCACGTGGAAAGGTTGCGTCCGGCTCCTAGTGCAGAATTTACCCGATGTCTTCAGAGGAGGTGCAAGCTTCACAATCCACACGTGTGGAGAAACTGCCAGAGAACACTGCATTTGCCGCTTTTAAAAAAAGAAACTCGTCTGGAAATGTAAAGCATCTATGACCAGAGACACATTAAAGGGGTCATTGTTAACGTGTTACGAATGCATTATAACTACAGTAATGCATTATTTTTGAAGCTGCTGTGGCTCCAAGGAAAACAGCTTAAAGTCCTTGTGCTGTGAGTTCTTCTATTAATTTTTTAGCATGAGGTGAAATAACATGGAATAATATGCTTCCCCCTAACCTCAAAACTATAAAGACACAAGAACTATGTACAACCTGTCATTCCACATTTATAAGATGAATGCTTGAGGGGGGAGGTCCTCATTAGCCATTCATCATTAAAGTGTAGACAGACAGGCCCATCCTATGATGAAAGACAGTTTTAGCAATCCTCCATGACACATCTGAGCCAGCCTATGGGGTCCCACCTTCTCACATCCTCATGACCATACTATGCGATGTTCTTTAGAGCAAGGTTCTTTTGCCAGTTAACATCACGTAATGTCTTTGGGCCTGTCAAAAACCAAGACAGAGATTATGATCTTTACGATTTGACCTACTTTTTTCAGAAAATCCCTTGGCAATACACTGGTGTCTTTTTAATCAACTTGATTTCCAAAGATCATGGAAATCGATAGCTTTAACAGCACAGGAAGTACTATCAGGCTGATGAGACCTTACCACTTCACACTAATTTCAGTGGGTCCCCTTAAGGACAGTAGAATTGGAACAACATTTATGAAAGTTAACTCAGCATTTTCTGAAAGTGAGTGGACAGAGGTCAATTTAATGTTGACACATTTCTTTGTGTTGAATCACAAGGTGGTTGTTAATAACAAATGGAAATAATTATCAAATACACATATTTGATATCAAATAGTCTACTGATGTAGTTTTTATGTCTATCAGTAGACTAAAATATGATATTTGATCTTAATCAACCCATACACAGCAGAATTAATTCATGTCATATAACAGCAAGTTATTTTCTCTTGTCATGTTTGAATAATATTTTGAGCCAAATGTGAAGCAAAATGGAACTTAATGACTTCCTGCAGAGAGACCAAACTGTCAGCAGGCATCAAAAAATACCTGACCTTTTGCGGAGAAAGCAAATGACCTACGCAATGTACTCACCATGCAATGTCATATTTCATGAGACGGAAACCAGAGTTCACGTACCCCCATTAATTACAACTTCCTCTGCTTCTCTCCAGGGGAAATTCTGCCCCCAACAAAGGGCCTAGCAATAGCAAAAAATCTCATCCCCTCACTGAGTCCCATCAAAACATCAACCCCACCTGCCCACTGCAAATCATGAGCTTGCTTACTCTACTGGGGGCCACTGTCACTAATCACAGGGCTTTGACCACAACACGGCCAGTGGAATGTGGGATTACCTGGGGGGGATCAGACCCTGGTCAGACCGGTCTAACTGTATGATAAGATGGGTACGGTTCTACATACTGATTCAGTTTTTTTAAGACAAAATATCTCTTGACAAACATGACTTTCATACCAACAGGGGATTTTTAAAAAAAATGACAGTCACATTCCTTTTCAGTGGTGGTATCTTCGCCACAACCCCCCTTGACCACAATACTTGTTGCACTCTGTGTAATTGTCCAGCTCAGTGTGACTCATGTCACGTTGCTTGGCGATTTTCACCCTAACAGGGACGAAATCTAACTGTGGTCTTGCAGACTAACTCGCACGCCTGCCCGCAAATTGCTTGGGGATTGCAGTTATCCTTGATTTGGGAAACCTGTTAGGCATAAACTGTTGACCGACAGACTGAACTGTTTATTTAGGACAAGAAGGTGGAACCGAAGGAGAATAACCTGCAGCCCGTAATACTGACTCAGCATCCACCATTTGGTAAACACTGTGGGTGGATGCAGTTCACTTCCAGGTCAGGGGTCGGCCCCTGCCCGAGGGGGGGTGGGGCCTGCTGCTTCGGATGGCCTCTCGCAGTTGGAGAGCAGATCAGCTGACCACGTGTAGGGCTCCGGAAAACAACTTAGTGCTGCTGTCAGGCAGAGGTATTTCCATATTTACAGCTGCCCTGGTGTGTTTTATAACTGACTGGCACCTCTCTGGGCCCTGGGAAAAAAGAGACCACTAAATCATTGACCCTTACAGCAAGCACAGTGGCACAGGTGACAGATAACTTTGACCTGTGGGTGATGCCCACGAGACGCTCAGACCCCCTCTTTTCTCTGAAAACAGCAGTTGATGCATTGCCGAGTGGTGAGCGTAATGGCCGCTGCAAATGTTTAAAGAATGCTGTCTGTGGGAGGCATTCTGTAAATCTGGGCTGTGCGGTTTTGACAGCAATGCTGTTGAGTAATATTTTTAAAATGTGACATCCCATATAAACAAGTTAACTCTCAGTGAGGCTAACGGGTTGGTTGTGGGGCCTCAGTGTGATGGTGATCAGCAGGTAAACTGATGAGAGTGACGCTAACAGCACAATTGTAACATCCTTTGTAACTGTGCTCCCTTGTGATCGCATGGGCCAAGCCAGCTGGGGGCCAGTCCTCCATCAACCAAAGAAGTTCCCCTTAAATGTTCCCCAGGAGAACCAGAACTCTTGTGTAAGCCCTGTTTACTCTCAGTCCATTGGCTCAACCATCTTGTTTTTTTAACATTGTGGAGGCATGAAGACAGCCGTGGTCTTAGTTTAGTTAATTTAGTTCATTATTCAAATATTCTGTCTCGAACTGGAGCCGCTGAACAGATCTGGTTTCAGACAACTGCAGCTTAGCGAATCTGTTGCTTCTACCAAAATGGTTTCTAATGCACGGACACACTGAACTCATTGTCTGTCAGTATTAAATCCCAAACCTGAGCACTGCATATTTTATATCAAGCTGAAATACATCAGGGCAACAGTTACATCACAAATGGCATATTAAACAATGACAGCTGTATTAATAAATATCATATTGGACATTATGAGGTATTTATCCAGCTGGGCTTATTTTGGAACCCCACTAGGTCCACGCCTCTGAAGGAGGATAAAGTAGCCATTTCCCAAGGGTGATTTTAACTTTTGACCCCTTGAACCTGTCGATTTCTACACATTTCTACACACTGCTGCCACAGACCTACCTTCTACCTCAGGTTGCAACCAGAAAAACACCTCATATTGTGTGTGCACGAGTCATGAGTCATGACTACAATACCTCATAAAATGCTGCTGAGGTGCATAACAACATCCCTTTTTTATACTGAATGGGAACATTTCATTTTTCACCAAATTTTTACACCCCTCTTTAAACTCACAAAATGGCAGAACCATTATATCAAGCTGTATACCATGCATTAGTATTTCCGTCAGATATTGGCCAAAGCAATGGGTCTCAATCTCTCCATCACCTTCAGATAATAACAGTTAGTAGTAATTGAATTTCCAAGCACAATAAATTTCTCTCCTCGCAATAAAAAAAAACAAAAAAAACACCAGAGCAATGACTGGAAGTTTGAGAAACCATTAAGGAAACACAAACCTTTTGTTCCCTTTCAGAGCAGAATGTGAAACAAAGCAAAAGGAATAGACTCCTACTCCTAGCAAACCCTGAACTTGATCCCGGACAGACGAATAGTTTGACCTCAGATATTCCAAATGCACACTGGACAGTGAGCGAGAGAGAGAGAGAGAGAGAGAGAGAGAGAGAAAGAGAGAGAGAAGAGAGACAGAGGGACAGAGTGAAATAGGGGCGAGAGAAAAAGAAAAAGAGAACGGAGGGGGAAAACATCTGCAAGGCCTTAAAGTCTCAGAGAGCTTGCTGACAGGAACAACAAACATGAACGTTATCACAGAAGTACTGTAATAACACACACAGCGCCAGCATGCGGGGGGGGGGGGGGGGGGCATATAACCAGAACTGTGTGGTAAGGAGGATGCCGATGTCTCATTTTCAGGGTGAATGCCAATGCGTTTGGTATGCAGAACCCCAGGGCTACGTTCAAGCCTGTCTGCTCCAATGCTGTAGCCTGTCGGTCCTCCCAACATATAGGCAGGACATCAGGAATGCTGGCACGTTTTGATGGACAGCTCTCTGCTCCTGCACCTTGTAATTACGTACGGCAGAGGTCTTCTCACGCAAACTTTCAGTGTCATTTTTTTATCACCTCACCTGCATCCAGACCCAGTGAAGTATGCAACAACACTGTATTGTAGTTTTAAACATAATTGCAGGGGGGGGATTTCAGACAACCCCACATGCTATTACCTCGACAAGCTAAACCACTTCTCTCTCTAGGTATAAAAAATGCCACATACTTTCACCCTCTTGTTTCAACTATTTCCATCATCCCTCCCCTTCCCCATCTCCTCATATTTCTCTCCATTTTTCCTTTTTCATTTGCCCTCAGCATCCCTAAGGGTATCAACTACCTGCTTCTTAAGGTCACTTGTGGTGCTTATCCTTGGCTCCAAGCCCAAGTTTGTGTTAAATATCAATTACACTGTAACTATCAGTAAACCTATTTGAATGCATTTTGTCTGGAAATAGTTCCTACTGAACTTGTGATGGTCAGGGGTAGGTGGCCCTGGAGTGAGTAGTTATTGTTGCAATACTCCTACATCTGTGTGATAATACTCTTATGTCAGCAAAACAAAACCAATGTGACACTACCACTGTCTTCAAAAAATTTAAGGTATTCAAATTCAACTGCTTGTGGTTCCCTTCAAAGAAAAGTACTAGGTTCCACAGTTCTGCGCTTTTAAAGAATTAAAAAATCCCATCTGGGATAACGTGAACCTACAGACCACTGCCATTACTCAAATTTTGCAACCTGCTGCAGTACATGTTTAACTGTCATAGAGTCATCTTGCCATGTGGAAATGCTATAGGCCTGCTGGAACTGCAAGAAATTCAGTGTCCCAATCCAGACCCCCTGCACCCCACTTCTCTGCACAGGGACAGCCTTGCTCAAAGCGGCCTGCCACCGAAAAGCAGGATATGACATCACAGCTTCTGCTATGTGTGTGTCATGATTTTCTCAAATTGCCATGACCTCATCGAGTTTCAAGTTCTGGCAAAAAAAAAAAAAAAAAAACGCCACGGAAACTGTCCTGAGACTACTCTGCGGTGTGTGGACGACAAAGCTCTCCCTAAGGTACTATTCAGCAAATTGTGACTTTATTTTTCCTGGCAGGGACTGGACTGTGGGTGGAGGGACAGAGAGGGATGGAGGTTGCACTGCTTACACTGAAGCCTGCGGAAGCATTTCATCTACGCACTTCGTTATCTGTTATTAAACCAGAGAGAAATAAATGAATCATCTCACTGGTAGAGCTTCTCTCCTTTTTTAGTATTGCTGGTTACTGGGTATACAGTAGTAGTAGCAGGAATATTAGCGGCAGTCGCAGTAGCAGGAGTAGTGATAGCAGTAGTTTCAGGTTTCTTAACAGGAGTATATTTCTGTGTGTGCGAGTGTGTATGTGTCTGTGTATGTGAAACAGAGACAACTAAACCATTGACTCTTACAGCAAGTACAGTGGCAAAAACACAGGTGACCCTTGAGCGATGCCCACGAGACGCTCAGCCCCCCTCTTTTCCCTGAAAACAGCAGCTGATGCATTGCCGAGTGGTGAGCGTAATGGCCGCTGCAAATGTTTAAAGAATGCTGTCTGTGGGAGGCATTCTGTAAATCTGGGCTATCTGAGCTGTGCGGTTTTGACAGCAATGCTGTTGAGTAATATTTGTTAAGAAATGTGACATCCCATATAAACAAGTTAACTCTCAGTGGGGTGAATGGGTCAGTTTTGGGGTTTGGATACAGTGGTGGTCCATAGGTGAAATGATGAGAGTGACGGTAACAGCACAATAGTTATATCCTTTATTAATGTGATGCAATTACGATGGATGCCATATAAGCAGTCTAACAGAATGACAGTTCAGCAGTTTTTGCGAGTTCACACATGATCCTATTGGTAAAGCCAGGAGGGTATAAAAACAGCTGAGTCTTACATTTAGTTAGTGTGTGAGAGTGTGTGTGAACAAGGGTATGGGGATGTATTTGTGTGTGTGTGTGTGTGTGTCCAAGGGTATGCAAGTGTGTGTAAATTAGATGTGGAGATGTGTGTGTATGTGTGTGCGTATGGATGTGTGTATGAACGTGTGTGAAGGTGTGTGCATAGTGTATGTGTGTATACATTAGCAGGATGTCCTCAGCACAGGGTCTACTTGCTTCACCGTGACCCGCAGGCCAGACTAGACGATGGCAGATTGGTTTATGTTGCATGAAAATGAAAGGCTGAGGAAGTAGAGCGCAGTGCTTCAGGAACAGAGCGGCACCACGGCCAAGGCCTCACCAGCTGCATGCGCCATTGAGTCCAAAGTGCTCCCTTTTTTTCTTTATGGACATACTTTTTATGAACAATCTGATTTCGTGTTCCTGCCAGTGTTATTCCACTTGCTTTAGCATGCAGGCTTTTTGTTTTTTATTTTACTTGTTTCTCTTCCAGCTCTTTCCTGCCCAAAGCTACAGGTTTTGGTGACTGTCCAGTCTTTTTTACCCTTTCTGTCAGACTACAAGCCAAAGCTGAAGGTGCTGCACTGCTGTGTCATATTCAGAAGATCAGGGCGTGTTCATGTCTCATCCTCCTCTTCTTGGCTATCCAATGTCCTGGCAATGCCAAAATAAAGGAGATGGTATCTGAAACAGACTCGAGCACAGCGCCATAACAGCAATTTGGATTGATGTGTAAAATTGAGAATGCTTGTGCATGTTTGTGTGTGTGTGTGTGTGTGTGTGTGTGTGTGTGTGTGTGTGTGTGTGTGTGTATTCATGGAGATGCATTTCATAAAGGCTGCCTTGCTTTGAGGTTCTTTGTGCCCCTGAAAACTACAAAGATGCGGCATCCATACTCACTGAAAAACCAAGTCACCATTCCAGCCTGGACTACTATGGCATTTCATTGCCTTTTTATATGATCCGGTGTAATTACAAAGTCTAGAGAAAGTGATGAGGAGAGACAGCTGGAACTGAGGATTTTTTTTAAAACCAGCTGCCGGCGCTTTGCTTCAATCTAGTCCTCGCTACATATTTACTGCTTGAGACAGACACTTACGGATAAGGCTTTAATCCCGACTGCTTATTGAAAGGTACACCCCTTTTACAAGGGAGAGAAATAGTTCTGCAATCCTGGGGCCTGCGCTTTCAGTGCCATTTCTTAGAGCTTAAGAAATGCAGATGGCGAAGCTGCATTTTTACAAACGGGCCAAAAATAACAGACCAAAGTGGAATCACAGCAGAGCTGTGCCCACTGAATTCTTAGGCGCGCGCTTGCTGCCCTGGAAGTCTTGGAGGGAAGAGCATGTCCATTTTAGTCCAAAAGCACCATGCCATGCATCTGAAGCATGCGAGCTTCGGACAGGCACATCAAAAGTGCAGCACTGCAAGGACGCAAAATGGACCTAGCCTCTATCGCTCCCCCCCCTTTAAATCGCTATGAAAATAAATATTTCGGGGTGACTTAACATGGAATCTGGAAGGCTTATCTTCTGCTGTGAACAGAAACGTAATAACATAAACATTTTTGAGCCAATTACTCAACAAAAGCAGAAAAAAAGGAGAAACAAAATCGAGACAAAACAGAACAGAGATAGAGCCATGTGTGGCTTGGTGTTACACTGGGATGTTTTAATGGGATACATACGCCACATTACAGGAAGGACATGACTGTACAATGGTGTGCAGCTGTTCACAACAATTATGGTTACTGTATGAGCCGTTTTCACATTCTGAACATCACTGAGTTTTAAAGAATTGATACAGCATGCAGAAAAGACATCTGATGGCGTTTCATACCTGACTCCAAAAGGGTAATGTAAAAGAATATTTACAGAGCAGGACTGGAAGAGAATTGCTCACAAGACAGGATTTCCTACCCTCAAAGTGTAACAAGAACAAAGGCTCTCTCTTCACTGGACTGTTGCCCAAAGCATCCATCAACCTCCATGCATTGTTAGGACTGCTATGAGACTGATATACGCAGTGTCATGTGACTGTTGTGTGGAAATCCAGAATAACTTCCAAAGCGGTGGGTACACTATTACTGGCAAAATTAAGAGGAGCAGAAAAGAGTAAGAATCTCCTGGCACAGAGTTTGGGCTTGTCTGCGAACACCTGCGTCCCTTTTGATCTCAGTAACATGAGAGGAAATAAATAAACGGGCTAGCTGTGGGCTGCGGCTCCAGCGTGCCGCGAGCTCCTCAGTCCCGAAGCGCACCTGGTCTGCATTCTCCGCCTGATCCGACGAGACGCGCCGTGGGGCCCCGCCTCTGTTACCATGGCTACAGCTAGCGCTATCCAGGCCTGGTGTGCCCGCGAGTGGGGTGTGGATTGAGTGGGCAGGTGGCGTTACTGTGGAACTTCTGTCTGCTCCAAAAAACCGAGACGGTAAACACGGAAGGGAGAGGAGAACAGGGCCACAGCACTGATCACAGCTAATCAGCAGAGAGAGGGGGAAAGGCTGCATGGGTTTACTCTCAGGGGAACACTTGTCTGCAGACACTAGCATCCGTGATGTCACATGCTAAAGCTCCACTCTGTGGGTAACGCCATGGAAAAGCACTAGTGTTTTCAGCGGGACAGCCAGCTCTGGCTCCAGCTCTTACTAGCCCGGTTCCAGCAGTGAAGTGGGAAAGGGGGTATTTGTCTGCATTGCCAAAAGACCAACAGGGGAAACCACAATGGGTGTGTAACGTCACTGTCTGAACTGGTGCATTTTTATACTAATGAGCACCACTACACTTATGAGCTTTTGGCACCTTTATACTGAAATAGCCATGACGGAAATTAATATTCACATACAAACCAGATGAGTCAGTAATTATTTCGCATCGAGTCACACTGGGCCCCACCATACACAAGCACTATACCTACATACCACATGGGCACACTAGTCATATAGGAAGTAACTGTCATCAGACTTTACTGAAGTGTCATGTCATTGTCACTGAGGTTTGCCCAATTGTCTCTGCCAAGCGTGAGTCACAAGTGATCCATAACATTGTCAGGTTTAAAAAGCATGGGCGCAGGTCCAGAATTTAAACATCTGTTGCTCTGACTGACAGGATAGTGTGCCAGCGTACATGTGGGAGAGAGTAAAAAAAAAAAATTTAAAAAAAAAAAACTGCGTGTGAGCACAGCATGTGTGTGCAAGTGTTAGGAGCGCACATGTGCGTGAGCGAGCGCGTGCGTGCGTGCATGTGCGAGCACGAGGGAAACCTTGAGCCCACTCAGACCTTTTGGGAGGGCTCCGGTTTCCACTCCCTCTTGTTAATACAAATACATATGGAACCGTTATTTATTCAAGGATTCCAAACCTTGGCGAACAGGGCCGAAAACGCTTCCAGCTCCGCCTGAGATGACAGCCACACCCTTCTGCAGGGAATAAATCTGGGGGAGTTAGAGGGAGGCAGCCCGGGCCACACCTCGGCTGACCCCCCTGACACGGCGGAGCAGGACCGCTAATAAAAGATTAACGAGCTCGCTTTATTAACCACGAGAAGGTAACGGGGAGAGAGCACAGCTGTCGCCCCTGATATGCGCTGCCAGTGGATTTTCAAACTGAGGGGTGCAACCGGCTCATTATCAGAGTAAACACTGCACGGCCTTTCCAGAAATAGCCGCCGTTAAATGTAAATGGGTAAAGTGGGTTAAAATAACAAGAGGAAACCGAAATGGAAACTCTGTGTGATTCTGGGTGAAGCGTACCACCAACTGTTCATTAGCGCAAAGGTTTATGTGAATAAGTGCTAACATGGAGCACTATGTGCCAGGCGCAAAAATCTGTACAGGGTATAACTAGTGGCACTAAACAAAGGAAACCAACGTTTTCCTTTCCCTGCCTAGGTTTTTAAGTGCGGGCTTTCCCTAACATCTTCCAGCACAATAGAGCTTACTGAATGAATGCCAGAGAACAGGAAGTGCCGTACGTTACTTTCAGAATCCAGGTCATATCCTGGGCCCCACACCCTTCCCACACTCCCCCTCTCCGGCTGAAAGGTTTGTTGGCAGCGGGGGCTGCTCCCGGCTCACTTCCCAGACTCCCCCGGGATCAGTCACACTGTGTCCTGGGGGGGAGGGGGGGAGTAAGGCGGAGGGGGGCACTGCACAACATCACCGGCACATAGGCCAAACGCACCATGGAGTCAAGGCAGATTACTGTACAATTTCCTTTGCTTGATCCTGGGATGAGAGGGAGTGGGTTGTCATTGGGCAGAACACATGTCCTGGTCTTGTACAGCAGGCCCTCTTCTGTAGAGGGGGTTCAGGTCTTCACGGGGGAGGGGTGTGTCTACTTATTTCCCCTTTCTTTCTCCCTCACCTTACCTATGTCTCCTTTTCTGTCTACATACATCTTTCTTCCTCTCTCCCCCTCTGCGTCACCCTCTCACCCTCCATCTTCCTCACTCTTTCTGTTGCTCTTCCCCTTTTCCCCACTACCTCTCTTTTCTCTCTGACTCTCTCTCTCTGTCTCTCCGACATCTGGATTGAATAAGTGATGAAGTGAGTTTACCCTCTTGGGGTTTGGGGTTCTTTCTGAACTTTCTTTTGGATGTGTGTCATTGACCGGCACATGCAGGACCAGGAAGCAAAGGGCCGAACAGGGGCAAGGCGCTTAGTCTGCGGCTTCGATGTACCAGCTGACCCCAGCCGCATTTTACTGCAGCCCAGCTAGACGCGAGTTAAACATTAACTATGCAGCTGCACACACACACACACACACACACACACACACACACACAGCTTTAACATGACGTGAGTGAAGCCATGACGTGGCCCTTCACCGAGGCCCCTTCAATCTCCGTGTGCTTCTTCTGCATCTGATGAAGCCTCTGATGACAGACAGTTCTCAGCCAATCACTGGCAGGCCCTGGATTATTTGACCACTTGAATAGCAGTGGACCCCAAACGCATTCCTGTGGAGGTTTCTGCTACATTTCCACCCCCCAATTAAAAACTACAGTGCTGCACGGAAAAACTGCTGACATGTCCTGAGACAGCCTCTTAATACATGGACACAAGAACACAAAGGAAAAAGCATCCTTTTGTTGTTGGAATATGCTTGAATATGTTTAAAGAGGTTGCTTGGTGCAGTTATTCTTTACAGTAACAATGCTTCCTTTTCCAATGATTAGCTGTGGTATTTCCCGACAGACAGGCAGGCAGGCAGGCAGGCAGGCAGGCAGGCAGGCAGGCAGGCAGGCAGACAGACAGACAGACAGACAGACAGACAGACAGACAGACAGACAGACAGACAGACAGACAGACAGACAGACAGACAGACAGGCAGGCAGACAGACAGACAGACAGACAGACAGACAGACAGACAGACAGACAGACAGACAGACAGACAGACAGACAGACAGGCAGACACACCCACCCCACGCAATCCGTGAGAACTGTAACCAAGCAAACATAACATACTCTGGGTGACTCAGACTCCAGAGGGATAACAGAATTACTGCAGCACGGCTGTATCTTTTTGATTCTAGTGTGGAAAGCAAACAACATCATGCACTATGACATAGCCATTATACTTATTACTGACTGTAACAACCTACAGAACACAATGGCCAAAACTCCCTCACACAGTGTAATCAACAGTATTTGTTGCAAAAAGTCGCAAAATTCTTAAAGGACAAATTCTTTTCAAAACTGTGTCAGGTTGAATTTTCCCCTCTCTAAATACAGTGAACAATTGACCGTACAGGATCAAAAATGCAGCTGTTATTGACATTTTCCTGTAATTTCCATTGATGATTGGACAGACAGTTTGATTACTTGCCACATGATGCAGGCCCTCATTGCGAGAAGTCTTTGTATGTTTAGGGAGTTGACTTAAGGGAGCTCAACTGCATTTTTAAGAGCCACTTTGATTCTAGAAATGTGTGACAACACCCCAGAGCTGAGGTGTCTCTGTCAGTTTGCCCAGCCATGCTGCACTGTATGAGAAGACACAATTTAAGCACCTATTAAAGTGCCCACACACAAAGCCAAAATCACACTCACAGCCACCATGACATCACTCAGGTCACAAACACCACTGCAGGTGACTGAACTAGTCTAGCACAGTCCCTGGTCCCTGGTCCCTGGTCCCTGGTACAATCCAAGGAATTTGCTGATACAATCATGAAATCACTTATCAAATCAGTTATCATTCAAATACTTGGGTCCGTATTTGAATACCCATTAAATAATAATAAACGTCTTCAATAAATAAAGGAAAATCCAGTATTATTCTCACTCAGAAGAAGAAATATATAGCAGGTTTGCTGATATTACTCATTTTCCAAAGTGAATGTAAACACAGGTCTCATGATTCATTAGTTAAACATAAAGAACTGGAGCTCCATACTGTGCTTGGGGTAGCACAGTTTGATTATTAAATGCTCAATACTGGGAGAGGGTCCAGCCCTGGGACATCCCATGAGACACACGGAGACTGTTTAGAGTGACATGAAATCTGAGGGACTGCCAGCTTTTTGGGCCGAGTCCCCGTGAGTCTCCAGAAAGAGAGGAGGAAAGGTGACTCACGCCCGCCGAACGTTTCAGGAATTCGCATCATAAAGCTGTCACTCTCGCTTTCCTCACGGTCGCCGGGAGATCTTTTAAGACGCCTGCATTATACGGCTTTTCCCCATCGGCTCCCAACCCGCGAGCGCTTTGATGAGGGGCTGGAAAAACCAGCGCTTAGGAAATTAGAGAAAATAAAGTAACTCCGATTGCTTTGATAGTCTTTTATTTTCTGCGGCGTGTTCCTGGCGTCCACCCGGTGCACTTAAAACATACTGGGGATTTCCTTGTTTTTACATCTCCTGCCTGGCCGTTAACAAAGACAGCTCCTTTCATGTACCACCTCCACACCCTGCAAACGCTGCCACCAAATTATTCCATTCCAACAACATTCGCACGATTCCACAACAGACTCCATTACTAATCTACATGGAAGGAAAAGAGACGGGACAGCAGACTTACTTTATTGGACAGCTGCCCGATAAATAAACAGGACGAATAAAAAACAAGAAACAGTTGGAAATGAAACATGTAATAATAAAACACCAATAACCAACAACCACCACCACCACCAAAACAAAATCAGCACAGTGAGTCAGTGAGAGAGAGAGAGTGTTCAGGCAGCCTGCGGCACTGAATACCTGCCCTACAGTGAACACCTGGATGAGAGTCTGCTCAGAGAACAGGGCCCAGATGGTGCTCATTTTCTGGCACACTGTGCACTCAGAGAGCGTGCCACGTGGGGCCCCTCCCTACCCCCAACCCAAGCCCCCGCTCCCCATCTGCCTCCCCCCCAATCCAGCTGAAAAACCGCTGGAATCCACAGGGCTCCATTGGGATCTGGGCATGCGAATCGCATCCAGTCATGACTTGTTGACAATCGCTCTGCACATTATCATATTTCATCACCTGTTAGGACACTCAAGGAGAATGTTGGAGAGTCAGATCGAGGTGGGCCCGCCAGCACATCTACACATCCACCATCAGCCTTGGCAGGGACTGTGGATGACCCTCTTTAGAGGACTTACACTAAACAGGCCTGATGGGAATGGAACCCGAACCTGCCGTTACAACCGCGAAGGTACGCCGCATACGGTTTGGTTTATAGTCCTGGGCTTTATCTCTGCCTGTCATACTCTACACCTCTGCTCTCTCTCTCTCTCTCTCTCTGCCTCTCTCTCTCTGCCTCTCTCTCTCTGCCTCTCTCTCTCTCTCTGTCTCAGGGCATGTTCTCCCTGTAGGACTGAGGTAATGGACAGAGGACCCTGTTTACCCGTTCAAACACCACAGCAGACAGGAACGAGGGAAGGGAAAAAGAACCCACAGGGAACTCTTACAACTCAATCAACAACAGCATCACTGGCTGCCCCCCACCAAGGCAGACTCCATTTCCTCTCGGAGGATGTGGGTGAGACCCGGCAGGGGACGTGCCCTGCATTTTTATTATTGTGCTGTTATTAGTATTATCACCATCAGCAGATAAGAGAGTACGGCGGGAGTCTGCTGGGGGTAAATGTCACTTTATTAAAAGGGCCTTGGGGTGACTGGGTTTAATTCAAACAGATCTTGCGGGCTGCAGTGTATCAAAAGGAAAACACGCCTGCTTTTGGAAGGCCTGGCCAGCAACAGGCTGGTTACATCACAACGCAATATTGACACCCCTAGAGTACGTTTTTTTTCCACGGTCAGATTCTTCAGGATGGGGGAGAGAGGTTAAAAAATGTGCCTGCTGAAGGTTGCCTCGGGGGCATCCTCCCGGAGCCACACAGCGGACGTGTCCACGCAGATCGAAAACGAAAACAGATCAAGGCAAACGGAGTCTGAAAAACATGTCTAATAACGGCAGAAGGGAGACAGAATGATGAGATGTTTCAGCCTTTAAATCCTGCCATTACAGGTCTCTCGGTTTAACTCTTGAAGCAACCCAGTTCAAACTAATAAAAAAAAATACCTGCGGAGGTGTGGGGCACTGGAGAGCAATTACTGCCTAATGAAGCCTGAGGAAGAACATTTAATTATAATGAATGTCCTTTATATAGCACCTTTGATCTATTTCAGTGTTGTGCTTTCCAATGAGTTCTCCAGCCAAATACACCGGAGACAGCCAGACAGAGAGTCAGATTGGGATATTTGGGAACGCCCTTATACTTTACAATAAGCGCCATACCATTTTACACCCCTTAATTCTGACCTGAGAGTCTCTGCCTCTCACTTTGCCTTGTATTATGTATTTCATAAGCAATACACAGTGACATGGTGTATATCACCAAACTGTCACTACTCTACACTATCACTATACTCCACTTTATTTGAGGGATTTTTGTCTCAGCATGTTGGAAAAAAACTATTCTGTGCCACCAATGCTGCACTGGAAAAAATGGAGGATTGGCATTTTATGACAGGGAGAAGCTGAGTGAAAGCACTTTACTGCTGATTCCCATTATAGGTACACAGGAGACTATACTTATGACTAATTCACTTGGCAGACATCCTTATCCAGGCAAATCTACAGTGCAAACTATTTAATATCATACACACTGAGAATCCCATTCATGCTGTGTTTCCCTGGTATTACCTAGCCCAAAAGGTGCATTGAGACTCTGTCATTATTGGTTACTTAATAAGCAGACACATTTATCCAAAAGTACTTACAGCGACATGCTCACAGCTTTTTATCTTACACATTGTGTGACTCACCAAATGCTGTTTTTAAAGCCCTGACTGATCTGAAACACCCAGTCATTAACTCGGCTATTTGTTCATCTGTTATGATGAAACTTTCCACAAATGCCATCCTTCCTGCTCCTCAGAGCTCTCAGATTTTCAGACCACAAGGTCAAACATCAATGTCATAAATGATAAAGTGTACTTTTTATTTTCTGTTATCTGTACTGGTTAATTATGCATTGGTTTTTAAAAACTGTCCTGACTAACCTCAAACCGGCTCAACCTCCAGATCAAAACATCAAAGCTCTGTACCACAAAGGCTCTTTATAGTTTTGGCTCTTCTGATTTCATGGATTTCCATGAAACTTAAACCTCACTGTTGGCAAAGAACCCTATCAATCATCAAGCTAAAAGGTCAACTGTCAAGGTCACAGATGCTAAATTTGTTCTCCCTCAGGCCTATGCATTATTCAATATTTTATAAATTTCAGTCATAATTATTACTTGGTATCCTTGATACAATTGGTATTGTAGACTGGTATCCACCCACCCACCAAGGACTGTCTCAGTCTGTCAATGCATTAAAATTCGTACTGCAGTCCAGATACTAAAGCAATTAAGGGCCAGGTCCAACCTGAGTGCCCCATCTAGGAGTTGTACCCTGCAGCCCATGGTCCATAAGAACCACACATTGGTGCACCTTTTGTTATTTTTGCCCCCGATTTACCCCTGCCTAAGTCAAGGGGAGTATTGACCCCCTCACCCTTACGTTTAGCTCTGTAACTTCTCCATCTCACCTAAGGCCCTGCCCTCCCTGCTGTTTACAAGCCTGCCCCCTGCTGGAGGGTCTTCTGACAGCACCTCCCTTGAAACCTCTTCTCCCGAGGCATTTTGGCAGCAGCATTAACAGCCTCCCTCTTTGATCTCTGATCTGGTCCCATTTTTATTCCCTTCCCGGATCACTACCATGTGGACCCTCCATAGCTAGGGTGCTCTGAAGACACAGATCTCATTAATGCAGGAGGGAAATGTCTGGCTTTTATTGGACGTCTGTCATGTTTAATGAACTTGAATCACTCTCTCCTACTGGGCAGTATGGAAGACATTCAGAGAAAGAGGTAATAGCCCCACTACAGGGAACAAACTTATTTCATTAGCAGAACTAAAAAGAAAAAGAAAGAGGGCAGTTTAACTCCGGACGGTGGGTTTTGTTTTCCAGTGCTTCCTTGGAGAATATCTCAGTGGAGGGCAGAGAACTGTCCCTGTGCGTTAATGTACCAGATGCATCCTAACCAAACTGGACTGCTCAAAGACACAGCCCAGGCCTGCAGGAACACTAGGGCTGACATCTTTCTGATTCAGTTAGTTTGGATTCCCTGTCTATTCCAGCATCTAAACAAAGGACAAACAGCACAAAGCTGGGGAGACAGGGGACATATTCCAGTTGCTCCTGCTTACTTACATTTTGTTTTGTCAATGTTTCTGTAAAAGCTTTGTTCTTCCAGGGTGAGGTTCCTGGAAGCAAAATCAGCACTGTATCTGAAGGTAAAAACACAAGCACAAAATCCTGGTGGACCAGGGATTGACCTTTCGTCTGACCTCTGCCCTTTGACCTGTCAGGCATGGTTGGACCTGCTGGGAGCCAAGGCTCCTGCCAGTGGAGGTCTAAGCATTACAGAGACATTCAAGCCACTCCACCTCATCAAGGCGGCAATCCATGGGAGTGCGTTGCCTCTGCAGCATGGACCAATTGCACTTCAACGGCTGACTCCTGGAATTATGGATCATCTGGCTTTTTTTTAAATGTATCTGGGCAGAAGACCAAGCCAGTCTGTCTCACCCTCTTACTGTATTAATGACTTTTACTTGCCCCGCAGCCTCGGCTGGCTCCGACAAGCTGACAGAGAACAACTCGAGAAAACAAACCAAAGGTATAAGTTCTACGCACCCCGTGCTGAAATCTCCCTTTGTTCCAGCATAATAGGATTTATTTCTGAAATCAGATTAGATGCATTTTTCATAACCTCCAAACACACCCGGGCAAGTGAGAACAACGTCAGAGGGGAAAAAAGTAAACACATGATTGAGTTACAAAGGGCTGTTTTGTATTGAGTTCACAAGGAGTATCCCCCCAGTCTGCCTGTCTGCAGCAGCTTTGAAATTCCAGTTACCTCATGTTTTTGCCTGAGAGGAACTCAGGCAGCAGCCTACAGTGCTGCAGGCAACGTTTTTCCAGCGTTTCTCCCGTGTTGTGGCAACACACAGATCACGAACGCTCAAAGCGGGGCGGTCGACCTCCATGCACGCAATGAGGGTTCAGCGGCGTTCGAGGGGGAGAGGGGGATCCGCGGCAGTAGAGCAACACGTCC